>NW_007726502.1:257154-282022 GCF_000696425.1 Galeopterus variegatus
CCGGCCTCGGCCCGCGCGCTCACTGTCCCGGCCTCAGTTTCCCACGGGAGGGCGCTCGGGTGCCTGTCGGCGGCGCCGCTCTCGCGACCCCGCGGGGACCCGGCCCGGGAGCTGAGCCGGGGACGGAGGGTGACGCTGGGGGTGGGGGGCAGCCCCGTGTGCGGGAGGAGGGCGGGGACGACGGCGAGGGCTGCGGAGGGGGCGGGGAGAGGTGTCGCTGCGGAGGTGACAGGGGCGACACTCGAGGGCGCGCACGACATGCCGGGCATCGCCCACGCGGCGTTCCCGTGCGGCTGGCTCTTGGCGCTCGCCCTTCACAGGGCACAAAGCCGAGGCTCTAGGGTGCAGAAGTTTCCCGAGGTCCCGGGGACAAGCGGGGTCATTCTGTCCCCCGTCAGCCCGCTCCGGGGAGGGCAGGTGAACGCTCTCAGTGTCCCCGCGGGGCGGTCCTGAGGAGAAGACCAGATCCGAACCCCTGCATCTGTCCCCCCAAGAGCTGAGTTTATGTCCCGGAGATGTCACATCACTTAGGTGTGCTGGGAGGGGGGTCGTTGGGGAGTGGGAACAGAGAGCGTGCGGCATAGAGCCGGGACCTTCCCGCTCTAGCGTGGAAGGAGAAACTGAGGCACGGAGTGTAGGGAGGAAGCAGCAGAGCTTCTCCATCCACACGAGACGCAACAGCCCCCCCACCCCACCTCCGCCGGGGAGTGGGGGCGCACAGCCGGGGCTGGCGTCTGTCCCCGGTAGCGCCCCCCTTAGAGATTACATGGAGGACCTGTCTGAAGGCTCCCAGAGGCCTCGGGACAACCTACCACCCACTGCAGAATCCATGGGCTCTCCATCCTCTGTAACCTGCCAACCCCTGCCCTCGCCGCTCCCCAAAGGGAACCACCTTCACAATTTGGGGTGTTCCTTCTAGACCTTTCCTACACCAACACAGTCATCTATACGTACCCATAGAAAATATGTAAAACACTTAGTAATGTTGTGGGTGGATGTTTAGTAGAGACAGCATAATCCGTCTATATATCATTCTGCAGCTTAGCTCCATCCCCTTATCATTTCTTTGAGAGTTATTTACGTAGCTGCACATAAATCTCGCTTATTTATTTAAACTGCTGCATAGTTTTCCACATGGGTGCGCTTACTGATGGGCATTTAGGTCACAAAAATTTTTGGACCGGTTTTTATTTCAGTCTCTTCTGTAAATTGGCATCTCTGGGTTAAGTTCAATTTCCTGTTCTTTGTCCTAAACTAACTTCACAGGATCTGAATTTGAGGAACGAGGCTGGGCTGAGCCAGGCCACGAGCTCTGCCTGTCCATTCCCCAGTGGGCAGACATCCCATCAGTGCCACATCCAGGAGTTCTCTCTGGATGCCCCCAATGCTGCCATCCCCACACTCCAGTAGGAAACAGAGGACTTAAGAACCATGGACTGACAGACTGGAGTGTCCCAGGTCCTATTCGTGTACCGCAAACTTTCCAGGTCCGGGCTGTGGCATAAGGAGAATATGTTTGCCCTAGAACTCAGGATGGCACTACCAAAAGTTTGGGGGAATACCTGGTCACAGCTGGGTTGGTGAAAAGCTGCAGTCAGAGATGCTGGCATTACAATCTCAGCTCCACCACATCCTAGCTCAGGCAATTCCCTTCCCCTCTCTGAGCCACGGTTTTCACATCTGTAAAATGGGCACGGTGATAATGTTCATCTCCCAAAGTGTTGAGCGGATCGACAGGATGATGCAAAAAACAAAATGCATAGGGCATTGTCAGCACTCAGTAAGCAGGAAGTCTTGTTGAGGACAGGAGAGACCTGGAGATGGCCTGGGATGGGGGTGATGCCAGAGCCACAATTTTGGACCTCACCCACACCCCAAGTGCAGGCCAGAGAGTCCTGAGTGCTGGATGGGAGCCACGAATGAGAGTTCTTATGTTGGGAGCCAAGCCCAGCTAACAGTGGGGTTCAGAAGTATCAGGGTACTTACAGAGGGCCTACTGTGTGCCTGGCCCTGAGCTAAGATACGGAAACGAAATAATCTGCCGTGTCCACCCTTGAAATACAGGAGATAGCAGAAGTCACCAGCAAGGCCTGGGGGCAGCTTTTGTGAGGCCCACGCTCCTTTCAAAATTTTAGATTATTCCCAAGATTTTAAAAAGTGGGAGATGTCACATAGAACTCCATATTTCTGGATCCTCGTGAGAAATCAGAAGAGCTGGCAACTCCGGGCTCAACCTTCAGCATCCCCCTTAGATGGGGCAGGCACCCTCCAGGGCACCACAGTCCCCACTTGACCCACCCCCTTATTCATAAAGAGCAGCGAGCATAATATAAAAGTAAACAACATAAACTCCACAGCCTGGCTCTACCTCCCAGCTGTGCCACGGATTAGTTGTGTGGTCTCAGGCAAATTATTTAGCACTTTTGTGACTTCATTTCCTTATGTGTAAAATAGGGATAATAAGTAGCACTTGCCTCAAAGGGTTATTTTAGGCAATAAATGAGTCAACACACTAAACCTCTTAGAACAGCGCCTGGATCATGGTAAACACTAAATGTTGGTGATGCTGATGCTGATAATGGTGGTTTTAACTGCCTGGTCCCTGTAATAGTGCATTTCTACTCCACATTGTACTCCATATAAAATGGTGTGCAAACACAGGTGAGGGTGAGAGGAAGGAAGGAAGGTAGGTAACACTTTGTTCCTCTTCTTCAAATAAGATGCAGTCTTTGGTACTTTTTCTGCCCAGAGACAGAAAGGGACAACATTTCAAGGAAAGCTACAAAGAGGAGGGGATTTCAAAGGTGGGTTTTGAGGGATGAATAGGAGTTCTTTTGGAGCAGTAAAGTGAGAAAGAAATTCCACACAGAGGAAATGGCCCTTACAAAAGCCGGAGATATGAACAAGGGAAGTGTGCTAAGGAAGTGACAAATAGTCTGATGCTGTTTTGCAGGAAGGTGAGTAGAAGGAGACGTGGGGATCTAGGGAGACAGAAAAGTAACTTGAGGCCATGTTGGGGCTTGAGGCAGGAGAAAGGATGAGCACCCACTGTATGCGAGTGCTCCTTTAATCACCACCGCCGTAGTCCTCATATTGCCCCTGTGAATCAGGTTTGGGGATCCCCATTTTACTAATGAGTTAGATAAAGGCTCGGGGAGGGTAAGCTGCTTGCCTAAAATCTTGCAGTGGGTTGGTGATCGAGCTGGGGCCAGACACCAGATCTGTCTGATTTAAGGCCAGTATATGCTGTCGGAGTTTCAGTTTTCTTACTGTAATGCGGAGATCGACTAATAAAACTACTACTTACGTTTGCTGGAGCGTTAGATAAGAAAGTGAATGCACAGCCCTTAGCACAAGACCTGGCACATAGCAATCGTGGTTGTCATTTTGATTGAGTGAGGTCTGTGTTCCTCCAGCCCTCTCAATCTAACTCACACCATTGCCAGCCTCAGAGGGGGGAGCCCAAGGAGTGAATGACCCAGACCAGTGGGTCTCCAAGCGTGATCCCCAGACCAGCAGTATGAGCATCCCCTAGAGCTTGTCAGAAATGCAAATTCTCAGACCCATCCCAGACCTCCTGAATCAGAGATGGGGGAGTGAGGTGCAGCCATGTGTATTTTAACAAGCCCTCCCAGGGATTCTGATGCACACTCAAGTTTAAGAACCACTGGCCTAGAGAAAAATTTCAAATGAGATCTCCAGCCACCTGCATCCACACCAGAAGAGAGGGTGGATGGTGAAAATTTTGCCCTCAGCAAAGACACAAATGGGAGAGTATGCCCTAAGACAAAGGCATGCTCAGCCCTGGAGCCTAGAAGGAACCATTTCTTTACAAATTGGAAAGTTGCCAAGGGACCTAGTGTGCCTGGGGTTATTATTCTTTAGGACTTGCTCTCTTTCCTAGTCTTACAGATTCCAGTGTGCCCACCTTGAGGGCCTGGGGCAAAATTTGACTTTTAGAGGAACTGTTTCCTGATGAGGAATGCCCCAGGCAGCTAAAGACCTGCCCCCACCTCCACACTGCCCCATAAAAAGCCTGTTCTTAGAGGTCCCTCTGTGTCAGGGAGCCTTTGTGGGAAGTCCAGGGACAAGTCATGAGCAGCAGGGAATGATCTCATGACTCTTCAGAAGGGCCATTAAGGAGGTCCCAGATCAAGTGACAAGGAGGAAGTCCAGGTTGGGGAATGGCACATCCTGCAGAGGACCTCCAATAAAAAATCAGGACCCCTCTGCATGTCCCTTTCAAAACACTAATTAAGAGTGAGGAGGCAGTACAGCCTCATGTGCAGAAACACGGCCTTGCCTTCAAGATAAAGATTTCTAGGTCTGCCTATAAAAGTTAATATGTTCTGCATGACCAAAAAATAAAAACCAAACCAAACCAACCAAACAAACCCATAAACCCAGGCATGCCAAACTAGTAAAAATATGTGCGATTATTATGACAAAGAGTTAATTTCATGGAAAAAGAACGCTTGCAAATCAGAGTCCAACCACCCCATCCAAACAAAAAAAAAGAAAGAAAGAAAGAAAGGAAAGGGAAAGAGCAAAGGATATGATTTGCCTGATCAAAGGGAGAAAGTATAAGTTGAATTCAAACAGATAAAAAGATACTCATCCTCGCTCCAAAACAATAGATACAAAATGAAACCACAGTGATTCTGTTTTCCACCCATCAGACAGTTGAGTAATACTAAGTGCTGGTAAAGATGTGGGGAAACCAGCACCGTCAGATTCTGCTGGTGAGGGTGCAAATTGGTGTAAGCTCTGGGGGAAGTTAGGCAAACCTGTCAATATCTGAGGTGCATATACCCTATGAATCTGCCGTTTCACCTCCAGGAATTCACCCAGTGGGTATCCTTGTATTGCAGACAACACGTCAGCACCACGCTCAGCCAGTGAGCAAACCAGCCATCCCTATATAGGACCCGAACCCGGGGCCTTGGTGTTATCAGCACCGCACTCTCCCGAGTGAGCCACGGGCCGGCCCAGACAACACGTTAGAACAAGGATATTCAGCTCTGCGTATGAGAGCAATGACTGGCGGCTGTCTAAATGTCCATTAGAAGGGAATTAAGTATTGTAAATGTTGGAATGCCACACAAGATAATATAATGCAGCCATTAGAAAGAAAGCAGAAGCTCTCTAGTGCTGGCTGGTTAGCTTAATTGGTTAGAGTGCAGCCTTCCAATGCCATGGTCAAAGGTTCAGATCCCCATACTGGCCAGCCACCAAAATAAATAAATATATCAATAGAAAGCAGTAGCTCTTTATAAACAAATGTGAAACTACCTGCCAGATGTATTATTAAAAGAAAAATACAAAGTATAGAACATTGTGTAGTATTCTGCCATCTGTGTGTGTGTGTGTGTGTGTTTTAAAAGGGACTAGATGTGCATGTAAACATGTATTTTTATATACACACATTGCAATCTGGAGGACTCCTTGGAAGGAAGCAGGTGATAGTGGTCGCTTTTGCAGAGGTGAAAACAGGGATCTTAATTGAGAAGGAAACTAATTTTCAATGCATACATGTCAGTACTTTTTAGGGTTTTTTTTGCCCCATACATTTATTATATTATAAATTGTGGTGATGGTTGCACAACATTGTGAGAGTTCTTAATGCCACTGAACTACACACTTGATTAAAGTGGTAAATTTCATGTTACATATTTTGCCACAATAAAAAAAATTTAGGGATGACTCAAGAAAAAAAAAGTAGGGACTTTGACATCAGATTTCTTGGGTTCTAGTCCTTGGTTTTCTTAGTTGTGTGCACTTATTCAAGGGAATACCTCTCTAAGCCTCAGTTTTCCCAGCTGTGAAATGGGTCTGTCAAAGGGAGCAGGCTCACAGGAATCCTGCAAGGATTAAATTACTTTATCCATACAAATTGCTTTCTTTGCATGCCTGGGACTATCATAGGAGGTCAGTATTAAGGGAGTAGGGAGGCCAGAATCAGCAACTGGAGCAAATACTAAAACCAGCAAATTCAGATGAGGCAGTTGCTTAGGGAGTTTGTAAATGCATCAAGCCTAAAAGCATCAATTAAAAAGAAATGATATGTTTCCATAATGTAAGTGACAAAATGTAGAGTCAGACAAAATCTTCTTGGCTGGTGGGAACACATGAAAGACACAGTCATTCTTAATCTGGGCCTGCTAACCTATGGAGATTTGAATCCTGGCTCTGCTACTTAGCTGTGTGACCTCAGGCTAGTTGCTTAACCTCTCAGTGCTTCAGTTTTCTCATCTGTAAACTGGAGATAATACTAATTCTCACTTCATTAGAGATGCTATGAAGATTAAATGTGTCAAACACTTTGAATAGTGCCTAGCACGCAGTAAGTCCTAAACAAATGTGTGTTAAGTAAATAAACTTGAAATAAGCCTGAAAGCCTTAGCATTTTTGTTTTTAAATGGGGAATTTATATTTTACATTAAGGAAACAGTGTCCTAGCCAAAATGCGGTCATGAGGCTAAGCTGAACCGGGAGGAGTTCCCTGGGGTGGGTTTGCTGGGAGGAAGGTAAGTGGTGCCCAGCTGGTGGGGGAGACACAAGTCTCCGAGAGGTTCAGGGACTTGCCCAAGGGCCACACAGCAATAACAACAGAACCCAAATTCGACTCCAACTTTCTCCTCCTCCCAGTGTCTCTGACTGGGAAGGTCTTGAGGATCAGGGCTCTGGGGGTTTGGGAGCCCCTTGGTGAACATGGCCCTTTCCTTGCAGACCTTTGAGGCAAATCCAAGCAGCTTTGCTTCCTCTCTATGTGCTGGGAACTCATTCCCGAGCTGAGGTCTGGAAGGAGGGCTGAGGTCTGAGAAGTACGATGCACCCTCTCTCAGGAGCTACTCATGATTCGACTCCATTGAGGACCTTAAGAAAGGTCTGGATGCAACCTCCCCCAACAAGCTTCTCCTACCTGCAATCTGATTCCTGAAATTTCCCTGTGGGTGTCTCACCTATGTCAGTGTGTGTGGAGTTTGTTGATTTTTTGATTTAGCTTAAGGCTTTGAATCCTGGTTGAAAGGCACCACTCTCCACCCTATCCCCCACCCCAACTCCAGGAGGGATCACCTTTGTTGTGAGAAGGAGTTGGATAGAGGCTTTGGCAGGTTTGGATAGTGGGAGAGACCACCAAGGAAACATTGGAGTCTGAGGTTGTGAACTTGAAGGCAGCCTTTGAAGGATTGTTTAAGAGATTGGGGGGGAAATGTAAAATGTTCAGCAACGTGCCTCGTACAAGGTAGGTGCTCATTAACGGGGTAGATGGGGGTGGGGCGGAGAAGAGAGGAAAGGAGATAGGAAAGAGGAAGACTAAGGGAGAGACCCAAAGCCCGCGAGAGACAGCCCTCGGCCTTACCCTGCCTCCAGCACCCAGCATCATTCTCCCTTGCCAGTTGCATTCAGGGGTGAGGTGGGGGGCAGAGGGAACCCTGGAGGCCTCCCTCGGAGAAGGGGCCAGGGGAACCCTGGTTTACCGCAGGCTGCTTAGGTCGGCTCTGTGGCGAGCTGACCCCAGTCGCCGGCCCCACCCCAGTTTCTGAGTAACTCCAGAAATGCTGCTGAGTAACTGAGAAGAGAAACTCTTCTTGTCCTCTTGGAGAGGAGACAAGAGTGCGGCAGGAGGAGGAGAGGCCAGGGTAAAAAGCCAGAAACACCTTTATCTGCAGAACTCAGGGAAAGGTGAAAGATCAGAATCAGGGCCTGGCTGTGTGTGTCCAGCAAGGGGTGATGTTCAAGTGGGAAGCAAACTGGTGAGTTGCAACTAGCTGGCTATCGGAACAGGAGGCTGGCTGGGCCTCACCCCTCCCTGACCCCTTGGCACCAGATGACAGAGAGTGGCCAGCCCAGCCACAGGACTGTGGGCACATTGGGCTGATTCCCCTCCCACCTCCAGAAGGCAGAACCTGGAGAAGTTGGGTGTCAGGAGGGAAGGAGGGCTGGACGGACGTTTCCCAGCATTGAAGTAGGAAGAGAGAAGGTACCTCCTTTTCCAAGGCAAAGCATTTTCTCTTTGCAATTTATTCATTCATTCAACAAATATTTAAGGAGGGTTTCCTGAGTGCTACAACACTAGTTCACAAGAATTTAAACTTCTAGAGAGCAAGGGTTTATGTGTTTGGTTCACTATTGTAGCCCAGCTCCTAGTAGATGATTTGAACATTTGTTGAATGAATGAATGAATGAATGAATGAATGATGGATGGATGGATGGATGGATGGATTCCAGCATTGGGCTAGACATTGAAAATACAGTGCTGAGCAAGCCATGTCTCTCAGCCCCCAGAAGACTCCTCAGCCCCGCATCCTACGGTCCTCTTCCCATCCTCACCCACAATCATGAACTCCCAGTGGGACCCTGTCAATGGCGGCTGGGTGTGAGATGGGTGGAGCTGTGTTCCTGTTGGATCATATGATCTAGTTGGCTAAAAACTCTCCCCTGAAGACCCCTCTGAAAAGCATCTCATTCATTCAAGGAGGTGTGGCCAACTTGTCTGGGAACCGTGTTCTTCTGTTTGCCTTACATGCAGCGGTGAACCGGCCTCAGTGTCTCTTTCAACACCCAGTATGGTTTGGCAAATAAATACTGATGGGGACCGTGTGGCTTTCTCCCCTACAGTCATAACACTAAAAATAGACAGCATTTCTAAAGTATATCCTACATGCCAGGCATGTACCTTATTTTATTGAATTCTTTCAGCAACTGTAAGGAGTAGGCATAATTTTTATCCCTGTTTTACACACAGAGAAACTGAGGTCCCTTGCAGCATGATTTCATTGTATCCTTACAACAATCCAATGAAACAGGGGGTGTAATTGTCTGCATTTTGCAGATGAGAAAAACTGGCTCAGAGAGGTTAAGTAATTTGCCCAAGGTCACACAGAGCTAGCAAATGGTGAGGTTGGGATTCAACTTTATTACCCCGCCCTGCCTCTTCTGGTCCTCGTGTCATCTGAGAGGTAAGTACAGAGGAGGAGTGGAAATTTTTTCTTTGTGACATGGCTCTCGAAGCCTTTGGTTCACCTGCAGTGTAAAGTTTCAGCTTTTCACTCTGCCGGGAACCACCCTGGGTCACCGTGTGGGTGAAGATTCTAATCTCCCCCAACAAAGAGGGCTGGTCAGTGCCTAGCTCACATGGGCCTGTGATTCTCAGCCTCTCACCTTCAGGGCACCAAGTTCTCAGCCTCCAAATCTTCCTGGAGGCTTCGCTTCCTTCTGCCAGATGGCCTTCCAGCCGAGGAAGCTCCAAGGCTGGGCCTGACTCCCAGGTCCCTCAGTTCCAAGGCCTGAGCCAGCTTAACACCGGCTCAAGGCTGGGAATGCATGGCCTGAGCCCAGGGTCCGGAAAAGCAAAGTTGGATTTCAGAGGTTGGCAGGAAACAGGAAGGGCTGAGGGAGAAAAATGTCACCCTTCTTTCCCATTCTTGTCTCTGATTTGTGGCTTTCCCTAGTGTTTGAGGAGGAGGGTGTGTATTTAATAAGCTCCAGTGCAGTGGAACCCACTCTGGAGGTCTAGGGCACAGCGATCCCAGCCAGCGCGGCGCTTACAGGGTGCTTCTGCAGGTCAGGCCCGGGCAGCAGCGCTTTGTCTATTCCCCCGTCTAATCTGCACACAATAACTCCACCTAGTAGGTACATCGTTATCACCACCATCGTCATCCCCATCCCCACTGCCTTCATCATTGTTGCCAGCAACATTATGGTCACCCACATGGCTTCCCAAACCCAAGGCCCAGCCTGCAGATAGGGAAACAGACCCAGAGGACATAACACATCTGTTCCCTAGAAAGGTGGTTAAGAATTTGGGTTCTAAAGTCTGAAAGCCACAGATTTGATTCCTGGCTCTGCCACTTTCTAGCGGCATGACTTCAATCAGCCTAACCTCTCTGAACCTCAGAGGCCTCATCTGAAAAACAGGGATGACCACGGTTCCTGCCCCAGAGGGCAGCGGTGAGGTTCCCATGAGCTAATGTAGGTAAAGCACTGGCACGGGGCCTGGCTCAAATCATAAAAGCAAAACAAACACAGGAGAGCACTCTGGCAAGTGGAGGGGCAGTTAAGGGAATAGCTCGGGGCATCTGGTTGGGAGTTCCCAGCAGTCCTGGATTTCAAGAAGCAGGTGTTGCCCTGCATGAGAATGGGCACTGGATGGCCAGCATGGGACAGCTTGGGGGCAGGACTGGAGAGACCACTCAAGGGCCCTTCTTCCTTCTCAAGGAGCTAGAGCATGGAGGGGGGAGAAGGGAGCTTTTGCTTGGAGCAGGGCTAAGATTCAGAGCTGGAGCTTCATCTGTCCAGTCTGCAAGAGATCAGGGGTGGGATCCTTGTCCAGCCTGAAGGGAGGAGGTTCCAGGAAGAACCAACTACTTCCTCCTAATGACTCAAAGCATTCCCCAAAGCTGCTAGCACAGACCCTCACCAGGCATGGTATTTCCTTCTGGGCCCTTCTCCATTTCTGATGGTTTGTTTTTGGGCAACAGTAAGGGCGGGCACCCACAGTCAATCCTATGCCAGGCAACCCTGAGCATCTTGCCTCCAGCCTCCAGGCCTGTTACGAACAGCTGTGGGGGTTGTGGGCTGCACAACTCCTTTGTGTCGTAGTCATTTGCACAGACTACATTTGGAATGAAGCCCTCTAGAGTTGCACAGTGCACAACCTGCACAGCCATACGAGTCTGCTCTGCCAGCCTCCTTCTTCCTGAAAAAGGTGCAGACTACACTTGGTGCCCCAGCTCCAGCTGCAGCTCAAGGCAGAGGAAGGTTGAGTGTGTCTAGATGCTAATCAAGATGCAAAGAACCCAGGGCTGCTGCCCAAGGCTTGTCCTTCAGAAGGGTGTGTCTGGGCACTGTGGTGACTGGTGATGATGGTGGATTATTATTTTTTTTTTTTAAAAGACGACTGGTAAGGGGATCTTAACCCTTGACTTGGTGTTGTCAGCCCCACACTCTCCCAAGTGAGCCACGGGCTGGCCCCAATGGTGGATTGTTGACTGTCCTTCACATAGCTTATCGGGAGGCAATAGAGCAAAGTGGTTATGAGAGCGGGCTCTGGGGTCAGACAGATGGGTTCAGTTCTGCTCTGCCATTCTCAATGTGTGACTTGGGCAAATGGCCTGAGTTCTCTGTGCCTGTTTCTCCACACCTCATCTAAAAAATGGGTATTTACAATAATGCATATGGGTATACACTAGCTCTCCCTGTCTTGCAGAGCTGCTATGAGAAGGCAACAAGGTGATGTGGGTACAGCATTAAGTACAGTGCCCACCACAGAGTAAATGTCACTGCGTGTTAAGGGTCAACGAAGTCACCCGCCAGGGAGGTGGGGCTCAGAGTTGCCACTGGAAGGCAGCTCCCTGAAATCCTGCCAGGGTGATGGAGGATTTAGGGCCCAACCTGAAGTCTTTGGCCCAGAGCCAGATCAAGTCAATACTTGATTGGGCCTTGTCAACGTAACCTTTTCATGATCAAGTCCTGATGAGGTTTCTGAGACCACAGAGGGGCGATTGTGCAGGCAAATACCGGGAAGAGGGTGGCGGCCTGCAATCTGGGCCTCTGTGCCCTCAGTGAATTCTTCTAGCCCAGGGGTCTGAAAATCATGACCCACAGGCCAAGTTCAGTCCACCATCTCTTTTTGTGCAGTCTGCGAGCTAAGAATGGTTTTTACGTGGTTGGAAAAAAATAAGAGAAAAATAATATATTATGACACGTGCAAATTATGTGAAATTCAAAATTCAGTGTTCATACCTAAAGTGTTGTTGAAACACAGCCATGCTCAATCATTTACATATTATCCATGGCTGCTTTTGCACTGTGGCAGCATTGGGTAGCCGCAGTGGAGACCATATGGTGCACAAAGGCTAAAATATTGCCGTCTGGTCCTTTACTGAAAAGGTTTGCTGATGCCTGCTCTAGCCCCATGATTCCCAAACTCTGCTGCATGTTCACATCATGGGGGACTTTGTAAAAGCTCCATGCTCAGATCACACCCCAAACCAAGTAAATTAGAATGTCTGGGGGCCAGCCCGTGGCTCACTTGGAAGAGCGTGGTGCTGACAACACCAAGTCAAGGGTTAAGATCCCCTTACTGGTCATCTTTTGAAAAAAAAAAAAAAAGAAAGAAAAGAAAAGAATGTCTGGGAGTGGGAACCAGCCATCGGTATTTTTTAAAGTGGCAGGTGACTCTGTCATGCAGCCGAGATAGGGAACCTCTGTTACAGCCCTTCTTGAGTCCTTACTGTGTGCCTCTTGCCATGCCTGGGAAGGCTGTCCCTGCCCATAGCTCAGAAAGCTTGCCCAGAGTTTAAGGCACCCAAGCCTATGGGCAGTGTTGCAAGCTGGTATATCATAGGCTTAATTTTGCATGACCCACCAGGTAATTTTTAAGTCAGGAAATTTCACTTTGGCACTTGGGTGTTCCAGAGTCTCTTGAAAAATTGGAAGATCTGGCCACCCTGAGCACATATTTCCAAATGGCAATAATCAGCTGGATCTGACTTAGCTTCATTTTTGGACATCACCTGCTTGGCCCCTGAAAGCATTTGAGTCTGAGACTCCTGCCTTCATGGTAAGGAACTCTAGACCAGTACATCTCAAATTTTAACATGCACAGGAGTTCCCTGGGGTCTTGTTAGGATCCAGATGCTGGTTCAGTAGGTCAAGTGGGGCCCAAATTTTGTGTCTCTAACAAGCTGATGCTGCTGGTCCTGGTGCGGTGCTTTGCATAGTAAAGCAGCAAGCCAGTGGTTCTCAAACTTTAGCATGGCCCAGAACCTCCTGGAAGGCCGTTAAAACCCAGACTGCTTATTTCTCTGATTCAGGAGGCCTGGGGTGGGGGCTGAGGATCTGCTTTCTATCAAGTTCCTGGGGGGCTGCTGCAGCTGGTCTGAGGACGAGACTTTGAGAACCGCTGCTGTCAGCTGCGTGCTGTGGGTTTCACCTACGGACTCTCAACTCAGGTGGAGCTCCCTGGGCACCCGCTGGAAGGCAAGATTTTTATTCTCTCTGAGGACAGAGTCCTTGCCACGCAGTTCTCACTGAGGGAATCGGGTCTTGGCTGGCTGCTTCTGTCAACTGACTCTTTGGGTCTCAACCAGACCCAAGCAGTTTCCTCAAGTTCAAACCCACAATTTAAAGACATATTTGGAGCCCAGAGATGGCAGAACTTTCTGTCTGTTCATCACCAACCTCTTCCCCATACCAAGGGGTTCTGATTCATGCAGCTTACAACAGAGTCCCCCTCCAAGGAGGTCTCATGGAAGATTTGAATTGAGCCCCCAATATGGGTGGGCCTAGGCCTGAAGCCATGGGGAGAAGCCACGCCCTGCAGATAGTTGTGGCTGCTGCAGGCTCAGGGACAGGGGCAGGGCCCTCTCGTGGGGCAGGTCAGGCCCAGCGCCATCTGCCACAACTGCCTTGAACAACAATGACCACCCAAGCCCAGACCGGTTCCCCTGAGTCCTTGAACTTGAGAAGGCTGGCAGCCAGATCTGGATGGGTAACTTAAGGAGATCCGAGATTATGAATTATTGAATTCCCTTCCTGGACCCTTGAGAACAGGGACCTGCTGCCTTGCTGGGGCTCCTCATTGCTCTGGAAGCCAGAAGCCTCAGCCCATGGGTGGAGGTGTGGGCAGAGGTGGTGTCCGCTGTCCATGCCAGGGAGGGATTTCAAGTTCCACATGGCAGAAGGGCACATGGGGCCTGGCCCTGGGGAAGGCAGTGTACTGAGGAAGCTCAGAAGCCCTTGTGTACACCCTGGCTCCCCACTCACCAGCTGAGTGACCTTGGGCAGCCGTCTATGCGGTGGAGGCAGTGATTCCTTGCAGGACCAACTCAAGGATTAAATGAGAAGACGTGCATAAAGTGTTGTGACTGTTGCTGGCATGTCAGGTGCTCTACAAACCGTGGCTGCTATTATCAGCACAATAATAGATATTAATTATGATTATTTAGTTATGTAAACTGCCCTAACATAGCCTCTCTTCCATTCCCTTGTAGCCTGCCAGGCAGAACAGTTTGCTTATGCTTAAAAAAGCACCATTTGGCAGCAACTGTATTCGTTTCAATACACAATACCCATATTTAAGTATTGGAACTGTATTCGTCCCAAGACTTCAATACCCATACTTAAGTGCCTACTGTGTTCCAGGTCAGTACTGTCCAATATAAATATAACACAAGTCACATATTGGAACCACATAAGCAATTAGAAATTTTTTAAAAGCCACATTAAAAAAAGCAAAACTAAACAGGTGAAGTTAATTTTAATATATTTTATTGAAACTACATATCCAAAATACTATCACTTCAACATGTAATCAATATCAAAAATTATTAATGAGTGTTTTTATGTTCAACATGTCTTTTTATTTTTAATTGTGGTAAAATACATGTAACATAAAATATACCTTAACCATTTTTTGTTTTGTTTTTGGCGGCTGGCCAGTATGGGGATCCGAATCCTTGACCTTGGTGTTACCAGCACCACGCTCTAACTGAGCGAGCTAGCCGGCCGTCCCACCTAACCATATTTAAGTGTACAGTTCAGTACTGTTAAGGACATTCATATTGTTATGTACCCCATCTTCAAACTCTTTTTATCTTGCAAAATATTAATGAGGTATTTTCCATCTCTGTTTTTTGTACTATTTCTTTGAAATCAGATTGTGTTTTGCATTTATAAGTAGTAAACAAATGAATAGCTAGATAGGCTCAGAAAGTGTTAGGTTCTACGGCAAATAGGGCCATGGGCTACAGAGCCAGTGATGTGGGTGATTGGGGCTCAGGGAGGGCCTCTCCGAGAGGTGGCGTTTGAGCTGAGGCTTCAATAAGAAGCCAGCCTTATGAAGATCTGGGGTGACAGTCCTC
The DNA here is from genome assembly GCF_000696425.1 of Galeopterus variegatus. Lineage (NCBI taxonomy): Eukaryota > Metazoa > Chordata > Mammalia > Dermoptera > Cynocephalidae > Galeopterus > Galeopterus variegatus. The sequence goes on from NW_007726502.1 coordinate 272,025, forward strand.
AACTCTGAGCGTGCATCAGACTCTGGGGAAGTTTAAAAGGAAACACAGATGCCAGACCCCGCCTCCACCTGCAGAGTTAGAGTCACTAGGATCGAGGCCCTGGCTTATACATTTCTTAAGAACTCAATGAGGGACCCTGATGCCAGGAGAGCTGCGGGCGCTACTGGGGACCTGTGATGAAGAGACGCTGTTGCATGCAGCAGGAACAGCAAGTGCACAGGCCCTGAGAAGGAATGATCTCGGCATATTGCAGGAACAGAGGTGAGGGAAGGAGAGAGGGGTGAGACAGGGTTTGCAGGGTGGGTGGGCCCTTGAGACCACAGTAAGGAGTTCGGTTTTACTCTCAATGCTGGGAAGCTGTGGCTGGCCTGGTTGCAGGAACACTGCAGGGTCGTTTTGCCAGGAATTTTGGACACTCGATCCTTGTCTCTTCCTAAATTAAAAATATATACATATGTTTAAGGTGCCATGTGTTGTTACCTTTAACCTGGTAATGAGGAAGGTCTTCCAAGGCAAGTGGTTAAATATGGGATCCTTTGGTTGAGGAGAAAAAAAGAGTAGATTTGTCTCCAGGCTGAAATCTCCCTACTTGGGGGCAGGTGGATGGTCGTATTGACCTGGTCTTCTCAATTCTAGACTTGCAGAGCGTCCCCCAGTCTCCCCTACCCCATCGCCCTCTTCAACCCACCCCTCACACCTTCTGGTTCCTTCTCTCTTTACTGCTTTTATTAGTCTGCTTGGGTTGTCATAACAAAAGACCACAGACTGTGTGGCTTAAACAACAGAAATGCATTTTTTCACAGTTCTGGGGGCCAGAAGTTCAAGAGCAAGGCATGGGCAGGGTTGGTTTCATCCTGAGGCCTCTCTCTGTGGCTTGCAGATGGCATCTTCTCCCTGTGCCCTCACGTGGTCTTTTTCTCTGTGTATGGACTTCCTGCTGTCCCTTTGTGTCCGAATGTCATCTCCTTACAAGGGCACCAGTCAGATTGGATGAGGACCCACCGTAACGGCCTCATTTTTAACTTCATCACGTCTATAATGGCCATGTCTCCAAATACAGACACACTCTGAGGTACTGGGGGTTAGGGCTCCCATACGTGAATTTGGAGGGAAGACAATTCAGCCCATAGCACAACTGCAAGTGGCAGGTGGACGGAGGGAGACAGGGTGATTCCCCTCCCCCATACCTTGCTCCTACACACACAAGCAATGGTGACATTCAGAACATTTAGGGGAAAGGCACTTTCCGGTCGGAAAGGCTTCCAGCCAAAAACAACCTTTGCAACCACACCAGGACATAGCAGCTGAATGCCAACCCTGCCCACCAGCCCTGAAGTCCAGACTTATTTATTGAGCACCTACTGTGTGCAAAGCTACAAGTTTGAGCATTGGGGAATCTGTCCAGGGACCTCACCATCCAGTAGGATAGATAAGAGAGGGACATAAGTAGCCATGACATGAAGGGGGAGAGCAGGGAATAAATAGGAGAGGTCAGTCCTCAGAAAACATTATGGGGCTATGGAGGAGGGAAGACGACTTCCATTCATTGGGGACTTCTTGGAGGAGGTCATGCTGGATCTGGGTCAAGAAGGATGTAAAGGATCCGTGGGGGGAAGGCACTGCAGGAGTGAGAAACAGCGTGAGTGAGACTGTGGTGGTGGGAATCTCCAGAGTCACCCTGGGACTTTGCAAGTGGTTGGGTGGGTGAAGCCACCCAACCAGAGACAGAAGCCAGAGAGAGGTGGCTTGCAGGCCCTCTTTCTATGTGCCGGACACTGCTGGGGCTTCCTATTTTAATTTAATCTTTACACCAATCAACAGAGTACACATTACTTCCCCTCATTTTACAGATGGGTAACCAAGGTTATACAAGGTTATTCCACAAGGTTATACAGCGAGTAAGTGACAGAGCTGGGATTCGAACCCAAGTTCTTAACCACTTTCCCATTGTGAAGGGAAGATAGGAAAGTAAAAGGAGAGTTGTAGGTTGGGGACACATTTTAAGGCATCCTGACAACCAGCAAAGCGTCCAGCCTTTATTCTGCAGACACTGGGAGCCGTCGAAAGTTTCTGACAGGATTGTGACACGGTGACAGCTGAGCCTCCAGGAAGTACAATCCGAAAACCGAATCTTTCATTTATTGAGCCGGGAAACTCCCCTTCCAGCACCCGTCCTTTCTGAGGCAGCCTTGCAAGTAAGTATGTTAACTTAGCAGCCACCTGCATGTTTTCATCTTTCTTTCCCTTAATAATTACAACAGCCAATACTTAGCAAACACCACGCCAAGTGCTTAACATGCATCATTTCATTTTAATCCTCACTGAAAAAGAAAAAAAAAAAAAAAAACCCAAGAAGGAATTGCTCAGAGAGGTGATGTGATTTTGCCACGGCCAGCCAGGAAGAGACGAGGTGAAGACTCCATCCAAATCTGTCTGACTCCAAAGCTCACATTTTTAATAATAGTACACTCATTCATGTTTCCCAATAGGAAGTATAGAGCTGGACCTACTATCTGAGCCTCAAAATAGTATCAGGTTGACCTTATTTTTCTGACTCCAGTCAGGGCCACCACATTTTATTCCCACTGGAATAATCACCTCCCTCCTTCAGCTCTACCCGCCTCCACCCACGCCCCACCACACCCCTGGTATCTTCCAAGGCTCAGCAGATACTATCCTCTCTGATTTGCCTCCAGCCTTGGTGGAGAGGAAGGTGCTAGAGCAAGTGAAACTGACCACATGCTCCCCTGCTGGCTGTCAACACACACCACCCACCCTGGGCAAGTGGCCACTTGCAGGGCTCTGGGCTTCGGTGCTTGCCGTTGGCACCTCCAAGTCATCTGTCCACGAGGACGTGATGACACAGCCCCTGGCATTGAGCCTGGTGGGCAAGGTGTTTTCCATTTAATTGTGATCGTTCAGGATAAAGCCTGGTGTAGCCAAGTACTCGGCAATAAGGAAAGCAAACACAGCGTTTAGACTCTGTCAACAAGGGAATGGGAGAGAAGAGTCATCCAAGAAACACAGGTGCTGGCACGGCCACCTCCTCTGAAATCCATCCTTGGTTCAACCCTGCCCCCAAGAGAAAAGGGAAAACCTCCTCCAAAAACAGTAGGAAAAGTTGTCAGGCTGCTGGAGACCCAGGTAGATTTTTCTAGTTGATAGAATACCTCTCCTTTTGGATTCTTTTTGAATTTTTTAAAAAACTATAAATGTAACAGAAAATTTTGGAAAACAGGTGCAAATATTAGAACATAAGCCAAAGTGTGCATCCTATCTTAACTTCCTTTACAAGCCCCCATTCTGCCAAACAGTAGAAACTTAATCCCAACCAACCCAGCATCTCCCAGCCCCTTTCCTCAAAGTTGCATTTGATTTCTAGGAAGCTAAACATTTTATTTAAGTCTATATTTCCCACTGCCCTACACCATTTTTCCTAACAATCTACTTTTCCATATACTATAATCTTTTTTTTTCAAGTATCATTCTATCATAAGCTTTTTTCCATTTTGCTATTAAAAATCATCTTATCACTTATTATTCTTTATGATACAAGTAATATATGTTCATTGCAGGAAAGTTACAAAACACAGATAAACTAAAAAAAAGTTTAATAACCCAGGATCCTCCTACCCAGAGATAATCACGATGAACATTCTGACTAATGGCATCTGAATTATTTTCCTATGCACATAAATACATAAAAATCTACAAGTTTTAAAAATAAAAGTAACTAGCCACCTTCTTAAAGGTCCCTCCATATTCTTTCAGTTTTTGGTGCCGGCTGGTACGGGGATCCAAACCCTTGACCTTGGTGTTACAACACCCCCTCTAACAAACTGAGCTAACCAGCCAGCCCTCGCTCCCCCACATTCTATTGTGTGCCTGTATCACAGTTTGTCAAAACCTTCTGCTCCTGTTGTATGTTTCTTGCCGTGAGCATCCGTGTCCATGCAGAGAGGATTTAACCGCCAAAGGGTGTGGTCACCTTTCAAATCCACCTGTGGTACTTGGCCACCAGGTGAACAAGGAAATGACAAACCAGGAGAACTCCAGCCTCAAACAAGACAGGTCCTCCAAGCTCAGCCTGTTGGCCAAAGGCCAGATGTGTGTGTGTTTATCCTTCAAAAGTCCATTCAAGGAGAAAAAAATAAATGGGAGAGGTTTTCTGGAAGCAAGAGCCACAACTGATGTCTTGGAGTTTGGGGTCTTCTGGCTGATGGAAGCCTATCTGACCCTAGACCTTGTAGTGGAGAAAGCTACAGAACAGGTTTTGTAAGGACGCTGCTAGGCATGGTAGATGAGGCCGAGGGCTCAGTATGGTGGGTCGTCTGAGTCACAAATGGTGAGGTGTTTTATCTAATCTGGTGAGTTTACCAGGCAAGGAAAGATCTTTGCTGAATCTGTCTGCCTGTGCAGCGTTGCATGCGTGACAGCTTGTAGATAGGGCACAGACATTTGTCTTGCATCTCTTTTGTAATTATTTCTGTTGAGGTGTATCAGAAAACACAGGTAATTAGTAACATCAAACCTGTGATTTTGTGGACATTCTTGATTAGGACAAAGTAAAAACAAGAGTGAGACAACTTAAAGAAAGATAATCAGTAAAAGACAGTATAATTGGCTCACAGATGCAGCTCAGATCAAAACTGGCCCTTGTACATTAAGCATTTATTCCCGGGAACAGAAACACAGTCAGCATTCTTTAGCTCCAATCCTGGACTTCCTTTGCTACAAGAGGCCTCTGTCTTCAGAGACAATTTTTCAGAGTTTCTTAACCTTTCCAGTGTGAGCTGAACTCAAGAACCTAGATGGTACTGGAAACAAGCAGTCAGCACAGACACATTGTCTGAATTATTAATATCCAGAAGCTGGTCTGGTTGATTTTGAACATGGAAGTCCCGTCCTGCAACATTTTAGTAAATGCCTCTGGATCGCCACCCAGACTGTAAGTTGAGAGTTTATTTTTGAAGTGAGATGTTTAAGTGGATCTGTGTATTTGAGATTTTCTTTAGACTTTGGACTATCATGTTGACATAGGAAGGGGCCCACGTGGTCTCTCCCAACTGTTGGTGGTGATCCTATTATATATGTGTGAATCTTTTTAAAAAATGATTCCAGGCTTTTGACTCTAAGCTCTTGGCTGGAGCTGGTGAAAGTGACTCAACTCAGGAAGCAGGTGACACACAATCACCAGAATGGGGGTCCCTGGATCTGTGGCACCCTCAGGATGTCCCAAAGTTTGAGAAAAGTGCAAAGTAAGGTTCTTCATCCTCGTTGTGTTCTTTTGTGACCTTTAGAACTTTCGCTGTTTGAAGGATTATACTTTAAATAGCACAAGTTATAAAGTTGTTAGGTGCTGTGATGGGATAGTAATTATGAAAGAAAATGTCCCTTTTAAGGACTACATATGAAAGGACATGGTGTGAAATAACATGATCTCAGGAAATTGCTTTAAAAAGGGAGGGAAGGAGGGAGAAAGAAAGAAGGAAAGGAAGAAGAAAGGAGAAGGAAAAGGAGAAAAGATGAAGCAAGCATACAAACTGTAGAATTTGGGGAATGAATATTATGCAGGTTATTTTTGTGTATATTGGGAAAACTTTTATAATAAAAGTAAAACCTTTTTTTAAAAATAAAAAATTTAGAATCAAAGGTTTAGTCCCAATTTGGTCCTTGGATGAGAAATTTATGAAAGACTGTGCCCTACTTTCAAGTCAGGAAAAGGGCATAATTGCACCACTTTTAGAATCCACAGTGTTCCTTGGCACCAGGTGACCAGCCACAGCAGGCCATGTCATGCCCATACCTTGATGTGGGCCTTGAAACTTACACCTGGAGACCACACCTCACACCATATCAAACACATTAAAATTCAACCTCATCCCACTCTATCACTTACACCTCACCACCTAGAGTTGAGTTGCACCTGTCCAGTTGGCATAATGTTGCAGATATTTAGTTAACTGTCCTGTTCATTTTAAATGCACCAGTTTTCTTTTTGTATTTGGAAGACAATCATTTTTTATTTTTGCACTTGCTTAGGGCCTTGAAAGAGTATAAGCTAATAAGAGCTGATGCACATATAGTACTGTGGACCAGGCATGGTTCTAAGCACCCTCGGAGGTAGGTTTATACCCAGTATTCACCCCATAATGCAGATGAGGAAACAGAGACACAGAGACACCATGTAGTTTACCCAAGGTTGCACAGCACACCTGGATTCACACTCAAAGCTTGGCTACAGTACCCAAGCCCTGAGCCACGCCCCCGTTGCCTGTTTTTCCATATTGGGGGAAATATTCCAGCCAAGGAGTAGGAGACATTCTTCTTTTGAAAATATGACCCAGCTCAGCCAAACCCTGGTGACTGTGGCTCTAGACAGAAGCCAGTGTTTGGCAGGACAGCCTCTGCTACCCATATGGTGCCTTTGAGCAAATCAGGAAAAGGCACCCTTCTGTGTGGTACAGCCCCTGGGGGCCCACACCTGGGCCAGTGGAGCTGGGCCAGTCTTCAGCTCCTTTCCCCATCGTCTAACCTCTCCAAGCCCAGCCTGAACGATCTTCTTGGCCCCTTGCTGCTTAGGGAGAAAAGCAGGGTAAGCAGCCGTCCCTGTAGCCGAAGAGGCTGTGCCCTCATTACCACGAGGAGCATCCATCTTCCATGAGAGGTGTGGGCTTTGAAGGGACAGGAAGGAGGCCAGAGGGGCAGCTGAGTTGCATGTCCCTCCAAATGTGTCTCTCTTTCAGACCCTGCAGCCTCTTTTCATGTGGTGCCTGAGGCGCAGAGGTGTATGGTGCGCTGAGCTCTGAGGGGATCCTGTGGATACAGGGACTGGGGACTGGGGAGGAAGGGTGGGACAGAATCTGAGTTAAGGTTTCACATCCGGAGATGAGGCAAGGTTTTCCAAGGACCCTGGCGCCTGCTCCCCGTGAGGCGTGGCTGGTGTTCCTCGCACCACCCAGCAGCTCTGAGCTCTGACCTGCTACCTGCCATTACTCATCTTTCATCCCGGGACCCGCCGGACTGGCACAGCAGGGCTGCTTCCTGCTGGCAGGTGGCAGGGCTGGGCTGAAGATGGCAGCAGGTCTCTGCCCATCCCCTGTGCTGGCTTCTGTCGGGGTCGCCATCTTCTTAGCCCTCCTGGATAGTTTTCAGCACCTGCAGTTTCGACCTAACAGGCCCCCTTCTTTTCCCAGCACCCCAGATTACAAAGTTCATGTTGTAATTGGCCTCTTCAAGAAAGAGGGTTTCACTGTGCTTGGGGACAAAAGGAAGTGCTGGCACGTGAGTCATCACAGGATGTCCTGAGCTTTTAAAGAGGGTACAGGGAGGAGAGCACCTAGGGCGGGGTCCCCTGCCCCTCTGCTTGCTGTATCCAGCCTTTTATAGGAAGTCCATACCACTTTTTCCCCAATGGTGTTAGCCCATCCAGGCTGCTATCACAAAATACCATAAACTCGGTGGCTTCTAAACAACAGAAACTGATTTCTCACAGTTCTGAAGGCTGGGAAGTCCAAGATCAAGGCACCAGCAGATTCAGTGTCTGGTGAGAGCCAGCTAGTTCATAGATGGCGCCTTCTCACTGTGTCCTCCCATCGGGGAAGGGTTGAGGGAGCTTTTTGTGACCATCTTTATAAGGACACTAATCTCATTCAGGAAGCCTCCACCTTCATGACCTAATCACCTCCCAAAGGCCCCACCTCCTAACAGCATCAAGTTGGGGCTTAGGATTTCAGTGTATGAATTGGGTGGGAGCTGGGGTTGGGACAAGGGGCACAAGCATTCAGACCACAGTTTCAGCATGGTTTATAGTCAGCACAGCACAAGAGGAAGGATTTTCCAGGTATTCCTGGTCTGGGTTTTGCCTTATCAGCAGCAATCTTATAGGGCCAACACTGATCATGCAAGGGGGTGGGCTGAATTTATACCACTGAGTGGTGTAGGGTAAGGACAGGGCTTTATAGGGAACCCAAAAGGCCAAAGTCAGCATCACAGAGAGGGTTTTGATCTCCCAGGTTCCCCATAATCCCACAGATAGGCATGCCAAGGCCAGGGCATCTGCTGGCGGGGTGAGGGGTCCATTCCAGCAGAGTGACCCCCAGCCTCGTGGGTCTTCCTTCACATGGGACTAGTGTAGATAGAAAGTGGCCTTGTCAATGGTGAGCACACACAGGCTACACACTCAGGGGCCGGCGCTGGGCAGGCTGGGTTTAGGTGCAGTTTACAGGAGCTGTCTGAGATAGCCAGTTGCCAGCTGTTGCAGATTTGGGAGCAACTGGGGATCTTGGAGAGTATGGGATTTCCCTGCCAGGGAAGGATCCAGTCCCACAAGATGCAGAAGCTGGGGCTGGCTGGTTAGCTTAGCTGGTCAGAGGGCAGCCTTGTTACACCAAGGTCAAGGGTTGGATCCCCACACTGGCCAGCTGCAAAAAAATAGACAAGAAGCAGAGACTGGGAGACCCCTTCTCCAGCTGGTTGTTTTCCCATGAATGACCGTCCCAACAACCCAGGGTGAACACCCAAAGTCATTTTGAGTAATTCTGCTCCTTGCATAAAAGGTTAACAGTAACAATAATAAAAATGATAATAGCTTCCACTTACCAGACTTACTATGTGACAGGCACTGTGTGAAGTGCTTCCCATGCATTTTCTCATTGGATCCTGTCAGCGGCCTAGATAGCACAGGTACTATTATCCCCACTTTACAGATGAGAAAATAGGGCTCGGAGAGGACAACCTACTTTTTTCACGGATTGAGCCCCTTCCTTAAAGAGACAGCAGCACCAGACCCTAACTGGGGTGTGACTCCCAGACCCTACACCTTCTGTCCCCGATGAGAACCTTAGTCACACCCAGGTCCTTAACGCCTTGGGATGTGCTTATCTGTGCTGTGGTGGGAATTCCTCCCTGCCACATGAGAGGGTGACTCCGCCATGGCCCCACCACGGAGGGAAACAATGGAACTGCCACCAAAAATGCCCCTTCAGGGTGAAAGACAGCATCACCCTCACATGTGGGCAGCAACCCCAAAGGACGTCTCCACCTGGTGCAGGAGTGTGGCCACCACCTTGACACGACCAGAGAGAAGGGTCACCCATCCACGATCCACCATGGAGAACTCAGAGGTGATGTCAACATGACATTGCCATAGAGTCTTAGCATTTCAGGGCTGGAATGAATGATAGTGCTTCTAGATCACAATTTCCCACGTTTTTTGCGTCATGGGTACAGAGAATGAGTGCATCTGTGTCATGCGCCATGGTAAAGAGATAAGGCGGCTTGTGGCTGATGGCAGTGGGGGGCGGGGTTGCTCAAGCTGCACCAGCCCAGCCACCCAGAAGCCCAGAGTGACAACACCTCAGCTCACCTGAAGCGCTTGAGGCGCCTGTCGGGATGTCTCTAGTCCAGCATTTATCAGCAGCTAAATCCCCACACATGGCTCCTTGCGGTGTGGCCCTTCCCACCCCATTTACCCCTCAGCAACATTTTCATTCTGAGAGGTCAGGTCGTTTCTAGTCTGAGGGTATTACAGTGTTGCAAGCAACGTCTTTGGACTGTGCACACACACGCTTACACGCACGGATGCACACACACGCATGAGAAGTGGAACTGCTGGGTCATGGACTGTTGCACTGTAAATGTAACAGAGACTGCCAGATTGCTCTCCAAATGACTGCATGAACCCAAGCCCCATCAGCACGTGAAGATGTTCTGTTCCCAAAGCTTGGCCGATACTTGGTATTATGGAACATTTTAATCTTTGCAAATGCAATGGCTACCATACAGATTTTTTTTTCCCCTTTTTGTCTTTTTTACTGACCGGTAATGGGATCGCAACCCTCGGTGTCGCGCCCGTACCGGACCGGGACCGGCAACGGGATCACAACCCTTGGTGTTGCTCCCGCACCCTGCTCAGCCAGTGAGCTACCACACTTCCCAAGTGGCGCACTGTAGCAGTGCGCCCCCGGGCCGGCCCCCCAGATTTTTTTTTTTTTTTT
>NW_007726502.1:282704-284480 GCF_000696425.1 Galeopterus variegatus
GCCACCGGGCTGGCCCCCCGGATTTTTTGACCTAACTTCGATCAGTGTAAGTTTTAAATTTTAATTTCTTTCTTTTTTTTTTTTTTTTTGTGGCTGGCCAGTAAGGGGATCCAAACCCTTGACCTTGGTGTTATCGCACCATATTCTCCTGAGTGAGCTCTTTCTAATATTTTTTTTCTGTCTCTTGTGAGCATGTAAGCTATGCAAAGATGGGGAGTTATGACTTTTCTGTTTTATTCACTAGTGAATGCCCAGCACTTAGAGTAGTGCAGAGCACATGGTAGGTACTTCAGAAATGTTTGCTAACTGAATAAGTGATATAGTCCAAAATTCAGAAGGAGCAACAGAAATAACTAATTTTTTAGTAAGTCTCCTTCTCTGCCTGTCCCCCCAGCCACCCAACTTCTCTTCTTGAAAGCAACTCATGTTGACACTCCCTTGGGTAACCTCTCGGAGATACACTATACACAGAAGAATAAATATCTCTACACCTCTGCTCTTTTAAAACACAAATGCACGCAAGCTTTATATACTGTTCTGCCCTTTCTTTTCTCATTCTTAACTATATACCTTGGCAATATTCTCTATCTCTGATTAGCTCAAATGAGACCATGACGTCTCCCCTCCTGGAAGATCATGGAGGAAGCCACTTTTCCGTCATCTTCATTAGTCACGCTGAGTTTGGCTGTATAGGAGCACCCTCAGGTGTCGGTGAAGCACAGCCTTGGGTGAACAAGGTACCTATGTGCACATGGAGGAGGCGGCCAGCCCATTGCTACATTTCAGACTTCCCCAACACCCACCAGAACAGGTGCAAGAGGTCAGGTGTCTCGTGCGAGCATCTATGTGAGAGGTGGCTGGAAGCCAAGCAACCTGGTTTCTTTTTCCAGATCTGTCTCTGACTCACTGTTATGGTGTGTAAGTCCCTCTGCACTCTAGCTACCTCCTCCGTGAAATGGGCATAATTATGCCTACCCCAACCTACTTAAAAGGGTGACATGAAAATACAGGAGAAAATGCCTTGGAAGAGATCATATGTCCTTAAACTAGTGCATGTTTCAATTAATAGAGAATTTCCTAAAGGGTGGCAAGCAAGCAAGTGGCTCATAGAGAAACTCTATTTAAATAGTTAAGAAAGTATTTTAATGTGTATTAGGAAAAAATGCTTTAGCACACCAAACTTGTTATTTCACAGGAGTACTATTGCTCAGTATTCATAGTAGTGCTTAGGGGGAGGCTGAATTTATTTGAGCAAAAAAAGTAAGCTGTTGTGATGTTGCGTATTAAGTAAATAATAATATAAGTGTCACAGGGATTCAGAAAAAATCATGAAGGTGGCATACAAATGATTAATGTTTGGGAAGACATTGAATTAGTAGGTATTGCGGGGGATGACAAGATCAAGCTTGCAGATACTTATATGAAAAACCCATTTTAAAGATTTCTTTTTGTTTAATACAAACATATAGGAAACAGTAAATCAGGGTTGGCAAACCTTTTCTGTAAGGGCTAGATAGTTAATATTTTAGGCTTTGCAGGCCACATACATCTCTATCACATATTCTTTTTTTGCAACCCTTTAAAAACACAAAAACCATTGTTAGCTCAAGGGCGGTACAAAAACAGGCCTTGGACTGGATTTTAAGGTATAATTTTCAGACCCTTTTAGTAAATTAAGGAGTTTACTGAACATACAAGCTGTTAGTGCTCCGAAACCAGGTAATGGGGCCGTTGATTAATTACACTTACTTATTAACAACATTAATGTTTTATATA
>NW_007726502.1:284837-287809 GCF_000696425.1 Galeopterus variegatus
CCAGGTAATGGGGCCGTTGATTAATTACACTTACTTATTAACAACATTAATGTTTTATATACTCCCCTACCTTTTCCAGTATCATTATGAACTTACGGAATTTTTATGTATTTATGCTTCAATTCTTGCAGGGGTTTTGTTCCATTTTTTTTCCTTTTTGTCTTTTTTACTGACCGGTAACGGGATCGCAACCCTCGGTGTCGCGCCCGTACTGGGGACCGGCAACGGGATCGCAACCCTCAGTGTTGCGCCCGCACCACGCTCAGCCAGTGAGCGGGAACTGGTCTCCACATGGGATCCGAACCCTCGGCGGGAGCACCACCACACTCCCAAGCGGTGCACTATCCAGTGCGCCACTGGTCTGGCCCTCCATTTTGTTTTTTTAAGGTGCTCAAATTCTCCATCTTTGCCAGTGAGAATCCTTTCAAGGGATTCTTTTGACCAACCCCAGTAGTCTTTTTTTCTTATTAATTATACAAGTTTATGGGGTACAGTGTGTTGTTTCAATACATGCATATATTGTATAATGATTCCCTCTGGGTAGTTAGTATATCCATCACCCAAACATTTATTATTTCTTTGTGATAATAACATTCAAGATCCTCTTTTTTAGCAATTTTGAAATATATAATATACTATTATTTCAGTAGTCTTTGATATCTTTCTTTGCTTTCTGGGATGACAAGATATCCCAGGCTCATCTTGTACCTTTCCTGCACCAAAGCTGGTATCAGCCATTTTTCTAAGAAGTGCTGGTTCTTTTAGTTGGGAATGGTATTTAGAGACCAAAATCTGGGCTCTGGAAATGCACATAATATTTGAATTTATAAATACAAATTATAAGGTCCGGCCCGTGGCTCACTTGGGAGAGTGTGGTGCTGATAACACCAAGGCCACAGGTTTGGATCCCTATATAGGGATGGCCGGTTAGCCCACTTGGTGAGCATGGTGCTGACAACACCAAGTCAAGGGTTAGGATCTCCGGTAGGTCATCTTTTTAAAAAAATAAATACAAATTATGTCCAAGGTATGTCCTGGCCCCTGGAGAGATTCCAACCACTCCTCTAAAACTCCCCTTTACCTTCTCTAGCCTGGTACAGTAAACCTGACCTATGGCTCTGACACCTGGCCAGGTGCTTGAGAACAAAGAGCCAGTCATGTTCTGTGGCTGCCCTAGCAGAGGCGAAAACACAAAAGATTTTTCAATAACCAGAGTCAGGGCCGGCCCGGTGGCGCACTGGAGAGTGCGCCGCTTGGGAGCGCAGCGGCACTCCCACCAAGGGTTCGGATCCCATGTGGAGACCGGTTCCCGCTCACTGGCTGAACGCGGTACGGGCGCGACACCAAGGGTTGCGATCCCGTTACCACTCAGTAAAAAAGACAAAAAGGGGATAAATAAATAACCAGAGTCAAATCCATTTTCAGGTTAACCTTCAATTAACGAAAAATTTGNACTCCCACCAAGGGTTCGGATCCCATGTGGAGACCGGTTCCCGCTCACTGGCTGAACGCGGTACGGGCGCGACACCAAGGGTTGCGATCCCGTTACCACTCAGTAAAAAAGACAAAAAGGGGATAAATAAATAACCAGAGTCAAATCCATTTTCAGGTTAACCTTCAATTAACGAAAAATTTGCTACCCAGAACTCGTATTCCCTGATAACCTAGGATAATTGAGGTTTTGCTGCAAAAACAAGTACAGGGGATTTTAATGAATGCAGCTGACCTATAATTTACAGGGGCCACAAAGTCAGATGTCCACATAAGCCAAAGCACCTAATAAAAAATGAGTCAAGTGGGCTGGATATAAGACAACAAGGAATGGGGAGAATTGGGACAGACTGGGGAGCACATGGTCCACACAAGTAGAGGACAGCTGCGCTTCAACTCGAGCAGAACATTGCCCTGGGGGGGACAATTGTCAGATCTTTCTGATTTTTCAAAAGATGAAGAAAATTCATGTTTTTAAAGATGTGAAATCTCATCACTTCGAAATGGAAATGGATTTTTTTAATTTTATTTTATTTTGTCAATATGCAATGTGGTTGATTATTGTGGCCTATTACCAAAATCTCCCTCCCTCCTCCTCTCCCCACTCCCTCCCAACAACCTCCTTTCTGTTCACTTGTCCTATCAACTTCAAGGAATTGTAATTGTTGTGTCTTCTTCCCTCCCCCCACTCCAGGTTATTTGTGTATTTATTTATTTATTTTTAGCTCCCACAAATAAGTGAGAACATTTTTCTCTTTCTGTGCCTGACTCATTTCAATTAATATAATTCTCTCTAGGTCCATCCATGTCGTTGCATTCTTTTTTATAGCAGAGTAGTATTCCGTTGTGTAGATATACCACATTTTCTGTATCCACTCATCTGATGATGGACATTTGAGCTGGATCCAGCTCTTAATAGCTATTGTAAATAGTGCTGCAATGAACATTGGAGAACAGGTATACCTTCGACTTGATGATTTCCATTCCTCTGGGTATATTCCCAGCAGGGGGATAGCTGGGTCATATGGTAGATCTATCTGCAATTGTTTGAGGAATCTCCATACCATTTTCCATAGAGGCTGCACCATTTTGCAGTCCCACCAACAATGTATGAGAGTTCCTTTTTCTCCACAACCTCACCAGCATTTATCGTTCACAGTCTTTTGGATATTAGCCATCCTAACTAGGTGAGATGGTATCTCAGTGTGGTTTTGATTTGCATTTCCCGAATGCTGAGTAATGTTGAGCATTTTTTAGTGTGTCTGTTGGCCATTCGTATATCCTCCTTTAAGAAATGTCTATTTAGCTCTTTTGCCCATTTTTTAATTGGGTTACTTGTTTTTGTTGTTGTTGTTGTTGTTATAAAGTTGTTTCAGTTCCTTGTGTATTCCAGATATTAATCCTTTGTCACATGTATATTTTGCAAATATTTTCTCCCACTCTGTTGGTTGTCTTTTAACTCTGTTAATTGTTTCTTTTGC
>NW_007726502.1:288620-294268 GCF_000696425.1 Galeopterus variegatus
TCCAGTTTTCCCAGCACCATTTGCTGAAGAAGCAGTCTCTTCCCCAGTGTATAGGCTTGGTGCCTTTGTCAAAGATCAGATGGCTGTAGGTGTGTGGGCTGATTTCTGGATTCTCTATTGTGAAAATGTCCATACTACCCAAAGTGATATACAAATGCAATGCAATCCCTATCAAAATTCCAATGACATTTTTCTCAGAAATGAAAAAACTATCCAGACATTTATATGGAATAACAAAAGACCATGCATAGCCAAAGCAATACTGAGCAAAAAAAATAAAGCTGGAGGCATAACACTACCTGACTAAACTATACTACAAAGCTATAATAACCAAAACAGCATGGTACTGGCATAAAAACAGACATACTGAGCAATGGATTTAAATATAATGTCAAATTTTATTGAGACATAATTTACAAGCAATAAAATACAACTATTTTAAATATACTGTTTAATGAGTTTTTATAAGTGTATACATCCAATTAACCACCATCCTACTCAAGATATAGAATATTTTCATCATGCTCAAAGGTTTTCTTGTGCAACATTCTAGTCAATGCATGTAATGACTGATCTGCTTCCTGTCACTATAGATGAGTTTGTCTTTTTTAGGGCTTCATATAAATGGAATCATATACTATGTATGTTTTGTCTAGCTTCTTTCACTTGGCATAATTTTTTATATCGATCCATGTTGTGGCATGTATCAATAGTTGGTTCTTTTTCACTGCTGAATAGTATTTCATTATGGATATGCCATAGTTGTTTATTTACTTATGTGTTGGTGGGCATTTTGATTGTTTCCTACTTGGGAGTATTAGGAATATGTCCTTAGTTCTCTTGGATAAATAAAAGTGGAGTTGCTGGGTCATATGACATGTCCATTTAACTTTATAAGAAATTTACCAAAATGTTTTCCAAAGTGACTGTACCATTTTGCATTCCAATCAGCCATGTAGGAGAGTTCTGGTTGCCCCACATCCTCACTAACACTAGGTACTATCAGTCTTTCTAGTGGGTGTGAAATTGAATGTCACTGTGGTTTTGATTTGTGTTTCCCCAGTGACTAATGATGTTGAGCATTTTTTCATGTACTTACAGGCCATTCATATATCCTCCTTTATGAAGTGTCTACTCAAATCTTTTGCCCATATTTTGTTGAGTTGTTTGTCTTATTATGTAGTTATGAGTTTATATATATATATATATATACACACACACACATATATATTCTGCATACAAATTCTTTGTCAGATGTAAGTTTATAAGTGTTTTCTCCCAGTGGCTTGCTCTTTCATTTTTTTAACAAGTCTATTGAAGAGCAGATGATTTTTTTTAAATATACAAAGAAATGAAATTTATTTCCTACAGTTTTGGAGGCTGGGAAGTTCACAGGCCAGTGAGAACATCTGGTAGGGGCCTTCTTCTTGGTGGTGATTCTCTACACTGACCCAGGGTAGACAATTTTAATTTTTAAAAAGTACAAAGTGTAAGCTTTTTTTTTCTTTTATGATTCATGATTTTAGTGTCCTATCTATCTTAAAGATCTTTGACAACCCAAGGATTGCACAGATTTTCTCTTAGGCTTTCTTCTGGATATTCTGTAGTTTTAGCCCTTACATTTAGTTCTCTGATCCTTTTCAAGTTAATTTTTGTATATCGTATGAGGTAGGAGTTGAAATTTACTTTTTAAAAATATGGACATTCATTTGTTTCAGCATAAGCAAAAAACAGAGTTTCAACAAAAACTATGAATTTTCCTTATTGAATTACCTTGGCAACTTTGTAGGTCTATTTCTGGACTCTCTATTCTGCTCCATTGATCGATATTATGCCGGTACCACACTGTCCTCACTATTGTACCTTATAGCAAGTCTTGATATCAGATAGTTCTTGTCCTTCAACTTTGTTTTTCTTTTTCAAAAGTTTTTTTTAAATTTTGTTTTGTTTTGTTTATGTGTTTATTTTGTTTTGTTTTGCTATTTTAGATCCTTTGCTTTTCCATGTAGATTTTAGAATCAGCTTGTCAATTTTTACAGAAAGTCTGCTGGGATTTTGATTGAGATTGAGTTGACTCTAGAGATTAATTTGATTGGAACTGAGTTGACTCTTGAGGTTAATTGACATTCTAACAATATTGAGTCTTCTGATCCATGAACATAGTATATCTCTCCATTTATTTGGGCCTCTGTCTTAATTTAAATTTTTCTTTTTAAAACAAGCACTAAAGGTGTCAAGACAATTAAATAGGGGAAGGAATAGTGTTGGTGCTGTGCAAAAGAAGAAAGTTGAACCCCTACCTCATACCACATACAAAAGTTAATTCAAAATGTATCAAAAACTTTGATCATAAGAGCTAGAACTATAAAACTCTTCAAATAAAACATAAATAATAAATAAAACAGGAATAAATTTTCATTCCCAGAATTAGACAAGGGATTCTTAGATATGACATCAAAGCTCAAATGACAAAAAAATATATCATCAGAATTAAAAACTTTTATTCTCCAAAGGACACCATCAAGAAAGTGAAAACACACAGGATGGAAGAAAATTTTTGCATATTCCATTTCTGATAGGGATTTGTGTATCGAATTTATAAATATAACTCTTACAACTTAATAATAAAAAGACAACCCAATTTAAAAATGGCAAATGAGGGCCGGCCCGGTGGCGCACTGGAGAAGTGCGCCGCTTGGGAGCGTGGCGGCGCTCCCGCATCGAATTTATAAATATAACTCTTACAACTTAATAATAAAAAGACAACCCAATTTAAAAATGGCAAATGATCTGAATAGACATTTCTCCAAAGAGGATATGTTGGCTATATAATGGAAAAAAAAAAGACAAAAAGGAAAAAAAAAATGGCAAATGATCTGAATAGACATTTCTCCAAAGAGGATATGTTGGCTATATAATGGATATAATGGCCAACAAGCACATGAAAAGATGTTCAATATCATTAGCTATCATGAAAGTGCAAATAAAAACCAGAAAAAGATACCTCTTTACACCCACTTGGATGACTACAGTAATTTTGTAAAAAACAGATAATAACAAGTGTTGGAGAGGATGCAGAGAAACTAGAACCCAAATACACTGCTGATAAAATGGAAGAATAGTGCTGCCATTTTGGAAAACAGTCTGGCAGTTCTTCCAAAAGTTAAACATAGAATTATACCCACATGACCCAGTGGGTATATTCACTGCTAGGTAATTACCTGAGAGAAATGAAAACGTATGTCTACACAAAAACTTGTACATGATTGTTCATAGCAGTATTATAACAGCCAAAAAGTAAAAAATATCCAAATGTCCACCAACTGATGAATGGATAAATAAAATATGGTATATCCATAATATGGAATATTATTTCCCGAAGTTTCCTGAAGTACTGTTATGTGCTACAACATGGATGAACCTTAAAAACATGCTAAGTGAAAGAAGCCAGTCACAAAATCCACACACATTGTATATGATTCCACTTATATGAAATATCCACAACAGGCAAATCTCAAGAAACGGAAAATAGACTAACAGGTTCCAGAGGAGTTGGTGGGTGGGGGCGGGAGGAAAATGGGGAGCCACTGCTAATGAGCATTGGATTTCTCTTGGGGGAGATAAAAATGTTTTAAAATTGATTGTGGCTATGGTGGTGCTCTGTGAATATACTGAGATCTGCTGAATTCTACACTTTAAATGGATGAATTATATGATATGTGAGTTATATCTCATTGAAGCCGTTATTTAAAAAGGGGAATTACGAGGGGCCGGCCCGTGGCTCACTTGGGTGAGCGTGGTGCTGACAACACCAAGTCAAGGGTTAAGATCCCCTTACCTGTCATCTTTTTTTTAGAAAGGGGGGAGGGATTATAAAAAACAAAAACCAATACTTTGCTAACAAACAAACAAGCAAACAAAAAGCCTTTTCAAACTTAATATACCTCATGTGTCATCCGTGTATAAGCTGGCAATTTAGAAGGGGGACATGCAAACTGAACGCATGAATAGCATTTATATGTCTGTTGTCAAAATAGTAAGTAGAGGCACACACTGGACTCCTGGCCATCCTTCCACCAGGACACTGGGCTATGTGAGTCCAATCCTAGGAAAGCATTGTCTCTGAAAGTGAGTAGATGTTTTCTCTCATAAGAAAACAGAAACAGTTGAACAGCATTTATTATTTTTGCATTGACTGCCAGGAACGTTTACCGCAAATTCAGAGCCAAGGTGTGATAGCCATCTGTGACTCTCTGAAGCGTGACCGTGTCCACTCTCCTTGCGTCCACACAGGGACTCGATCGCCACTTTGCTTGTTTGGGTTGGTTTAAGCTGAGCTGATTTCAGCCCTCCTACATAAGCTATCTCTCGCCTTGGGGCGAAATCTGACCAGAACAACATGAAGTTGTTTGCAGCGTGTATTGATTTTTACTTGGCTGATGGCCCAAGGGACCAAACTAATGAGGACTCATCCAGGACTCAACAAATTCCATTATTTGCCTATTATTGTCACAACTCCTGCTAAATGTAATATTGTTACTTACATATTATTTCTCTTTAAATCAATTTTCCTTTTTTTTTACTTAAGTGTATTTATGGACATAAAGCAAAAGTCAGTATCTCTTGCCATAAGGAGAAGGTCGCTCTTAGAATTAAACCCAGTAAAAAGAGAAAGTTGTTTGTTCTAACTAGATACTGTTGACTGACAAGATTCTGAGCCTGAGGCCTCATTGTTAATCTGGGAGATTAGCAAGGGTTAGAGAGATGTGAAGGACCTGTTAGTACCAGGCTGAAACTTTCTCCTTGACTAAATCAGAACGATTAAGTGAGAAGAGAGAAGGGTAGATGTCAGAGAGGCCGTCTGTTTATTTCTTCCCCTTATGGAAACCTAAGGTGCCATTCACCTGTTAGGCCTTGGGGTGCTGGGATATCTAAAACAGGTGAAGCCTCTGTTCTTTCCAAGTTCACAGTTGTGGTAATAATGTATAAGAATGCAATAACATGAGACACCTTGCTCAGTGCCTGGGTCATAGTAAATACTTTGATGTTGATCTTATAGTGATTATTATAATAATGATTATTACTTTATTTCAGAGCAGGGAATGTGCCCTCTGGGGAAAGTAGGAGGTTGAGTTAGTCTGTGAATGTCCATCTTATAGCCATGATGGCCCAGGCAGGCACATGGAGCTTGATTTCCATCAGAGACCAGAGGCAGTGGAGTCAGAGGAACAGACCCTAATGGTTTGGCCAGGATTCCTTTTAGGGAGGGAAGGTGAGGATGTTACTATGTTCGAAAATCAGGTCAGAGCAAACATGCTTGGGCAAGTTTAAAATCTCTGCTTAGAGGGCCAGCCCGGTGGCACACTGGAGAGTGCGCCGCTTGGGAGCGCGGCGGCGGCACTCCCGCCGAGGGTTCAGATCCCATGTGGAGACCGGTTTCCGCTCACTGGCTGAGCGCGGTGCAGGCGCGACACCGAGGGTTGCGATCCCGTTGCCGGTCAGTAAAAAAGACAAAAAAAGGAAAAAAACAATAATAAAATAAAATAAAATCTCTGCTTAGATATGAAGATTTGACATTGTACGTTTAGCTAATCAGTGGAGCTCTAGGCACTGTGCTGGGCACTGTTAGGGGAGCTTGCAATCTTATG
>NW_007726502.1:295129-298455 GCF_000696425.1 Galeopterus variegatus
AGCGTAAAGTAACTGAATTGCGTCTCAGTGGTCCAATCTGGTCATGTACACACCTGCCGGAGTAGGAGTGGAGGCCAGCCTGGCAGCTCACTTCTGATCTGAAACATCAGAGCAAGGAGGAGAGGATGCTGGGCAAGCAGGTGCCACACTGCCCATCACAGTGCCCCCAGAAGGGAAAGGAGGATGAGGGTCATTCCAGCCCAGAGTCAGGAGAACTTCATGGAGGAGGTGGCCTTTGGTCTCAACCCTGAAGGTCAAATACAGTTGGGGCTCCTGGGATAGGACTGGGCTTCTCCTGCTCTGTGTCTGGGAAGAAGGAAGGAAGAAACAGGTTTTTCCTAAGAGGCTGTCATGTGCCAGGCTCTGTGACAAGTGTCTTTGTTAATCTTCACAAGAACCCCGTCTCCTCGTGCATGTGAGAAACAGAGTCTCAGAAAGGTCTGACATCCCCCCATGACCCGTGGCAACCACTTGATGCTCTGGACCCACCCTGGCCCCTTCTAATCTGTATCCACAGAGCAGATGGAAGGCTCTTTTCAAATCCCAGATTTGAAGGCATCACACCCCCGTGCCTCCAAAGATTCCAGTTCTCTTGGGATGGAAACCCAAACTGAACATGGCCCTCAAGGCCCTGCGTGGCCTGCCCCACTCACCTCTGTGGGCTCCTTCCCCCTCAGAGCCTGCTCATGCCATTCCCTGCCCCTGGCATGCCCTTCCCCTCCACCATCCCTCCTGTTCTTTAATGCTCAGCTCTGCAGTCACTTCTCCGAGGACTTTCAGGCCCAGTCAAACCCCTTTCATAAGAGTAACAGCAGACACTTAGATGCCAGCCGTTAATCCACAATGACCTTAGAGGCGGAAGCTTGTATCATCCCCATTTTACAGATAAGGAAACTGAAGCACCGACAAGTGACGTGCTCCAAGTCCCACACTAGAAAGTGACACTTCTGAGATTCAAAGGCAGACACTTCTGCTCAGGAGTCCTCCTTCCTAAGCACCACCTTTAGTGCCTCCAGGATCTCAGGGCACAGGGTCCCAGTCCTGCCTGCCATGTGTTGTATATATGCATTTTTGATGGATTATTTGATTGACATCTCTCTCCCCTACTAACAACTACTAAGCTTGGTAACTAACATACTGAGTGCTTGCCCTGTGCTAAGCACTGTACTTAGGTGGTGCATCTTTTGTGAATCCCCTAATTTTACCCTCTCAGCAACTTTATAAATAATATATAATTATTATCCTCACTTTACACATGGAGAACCTGAGGAGTTGAGAGTTTAGGTAAGTTTTCCACTAAGTTGTGAATTCTCAGAGGGCAAGAAACCTTGTCCATTTTGCTTATCATTGAATCCAAAGGGACCAATCCAGTGCCTGGCATACAATGGGCACTCAATAGATGCCTTTTGATTGCATGAGTGGGTGGATAGATGATGGATGGCAAGAAGGAAGAAAAAGGAGGGAAGAGGGGAGGGTGGGGTGTGTCGTCCAGTCTCTGGCCACGACCGGGACATCACTGCAGGAGAGGTTGGTGTCCCTCCTGACGTGGTCCCCCACATGTCTCTGCAGGTGCCATGAGGCGCGTGAAGAAGTACCTGCTGAAGGGCCTGCACCGGCTGCAGAAGGGCCCCGGCTACACGTACAAGGAGCTGCTGGTGTGGTACTGCGACAACACCAACACCCACGGCCCCAAGCGCATCATCTGTGAGGGGCCCAAGAAGAAAGCCATGTGGTTCCTGCTCACGCTGCTCTTCGCAGCCCTTGTCTGCTGGCAGTGGGGCGTCTTCATCCAGACCTACCTGAGCTGGGAGGTCAGCGTCTCCCTGTCCGTAGGCTTCAAGACCATGGACTTCCCCGCCGTCACCATCTGCAATGCCAGTCCCTTCCAGTAGGTGGTCCCTGGAGCCCACAGCTGGGTTCAGCTGCCGCTTTTCTTTTCCCTTCCTTCCAACTTCCTATCCTTCCTGGTTCTTTTTCTTTCTCTTCCTCCCTTTCTCTGTCCGCTCTCTTGCCTCCTTTCTCTCCTTGTTTCCTTTTTCTTCCCTTTCTTTTTTCTTTTTCTTTCTTTCCTTCCCTTCCTTCTCTTTCTCCTCCTCTTTCGTTCCTTTTCTCTTTGCTTTTATCCTTTTACACCAAGTGAAATTCAAAATTTATAAACTTCCTAGGCTTAAGGAGAACCTCTGCCACTCCCCATCCTCAGACACGCTAGTGCCTATTTGTACATTCCATATGTGTTTATTGAGCACCTACTATGTGCCAGGCACTGTTCTAGGTGCTGGAAATACAGCAGTGAACCAAAAAAAGTCCCTGCCCTCTCCACAGCCTCCCAGAGGAAACAGGCATTAATCTTTCTTCCACAGGTATTGAATTAATTATATCATTATGATAAAAAATACATAGAAGCCATACCTCTAAGGCTTATGATGTGCCAGGCACTGTGTTGTGTGTTCTTCGGGTAATTGATGTCATTCTAGTCTACACAACCACGCTCGGGGTGGGCACTACTATAGCAACCCTGACTGACAGGTGAAAAAGTGGAGGTTCAGAGGGGTGAGTGGCTTGTCCAGGACACACAGTGGGCAACTGTGAGATTTGAGCCCAGGCCTGATCTGACTCCAGAACTGCTACTTTTTAACCATCCTGACACGTTGCCCCTTTCCCATTTGATGGCAAGGCCTCTGAAGGAGACATACAAGGAGACCCAATCTAGTCAGGGTTGAGAAGAGACAGGGAGTCAGTCAGAGAAAAGTTCCCCAAAGAATGAGTAGAAGTTAGCCAGGAGGAATGAAAAGGGTGCCCCAAGTGGTAGACGCAGCATGTGCAAAGGCCCTGGGGTGAGACTAAGCTTGGTGCATTCAAGGAATTGAAAGAAGGGTCAGAGTGGCTGAGTCACAGAGAACATTCCTGTCCAAAAGAAAGTCCTGGAAGGGAATTCACACCTCATGGTTATATTTCCAGTTATCACAAACTCCCTTCTTCTTAGTAATAGGGCTCTGTCGGCTTGGGTGGGTCCTTGGGGCTACTCAAGAGGACCCTTAATAATAATAAGAACAACAATGCTCCATCTAGGCACTGGTCCACATGCTTTGTAAGCATCACCTCATTGAGTCATCCCAGCAACTCTCTGAGGGACATATTTTTGTCCCCCCATTTTGTAGATGAGCGAACAGAGCCACGGAGAGATTAAGTTGCCCAGGGTCACACAGATATTAAGTGGCATGCCAAGATTTGAACCGGAGACCACACAATGACCCACCAAACTCTGCAGTGGCTGTGGACATCCAGGCTGTAGTAACACCGCCCTGCACCGCCCTGCACCCTTCCCC
>NW_007726502.1:298879-302595 GCF_000696425.1 Galeopterus variegatus
CCCTGCACAGCCTGCCACCCTTCCCTGTCCTCCTCTTCCTATGTGTGTACAGGTGGCTGGTTTAATGGTCAGAGGACAGGCAGTGTCGTGTCTGAGCCAATGGCCATAGTACACCTTCGTACCAGGACCTTGGCCCCTGCCTGGGGTTTAGAGCTCCCTCCTGCAGGAAGTCCTCCAGCCAGAGCTGGCAAGGCCCTGGTGACCATGTTCTGAGACAGGGTCTTGGGTAAATTGGATTTGAAGTGGCTGGGGTATAGGCCTGGTAGGGATATGCCCTGATGAATACATTTCTGACTGTTCACCAAAATGGCAGCCCTCACGGCTGAGAGAATACACAGGAGCCAGCTTCATGGCTTCACCCACCTTCTCCTTCCCGAAACTGGCTCCTGCTCCCAAATCACTCGCTTCTGGGAAGGAGCTGTCAGAACCCCATGGCACAAACAGCATGTCCACTGGAGCCCACCAAACCCAGGTTTGAATCTCAGCTCTGCCCCTTATCAGTGGGTGAGCTTGGGAAATCAGAGCATTCCCAGAGCCTCAGTTTCCTTGTGTGTATGTGGGCATGATAATAGAATTGTGGCAAGAGTAAATAAAATCAGACATAGAAAGCAACTAGCACCTGGCACATGATAAGCAATCAGTAACCACGAGCTACTGATTCTTCCTCACTAGAATGTGAATTTCTTAAGAAAAGAGACCCAGTCTGTCTTGTTTGCTACCACATTGTCTGTGCCTGGCACACAGTAGGTGCTCATTAAATACTTAGTCAACAAATGAGAGAATGGGTGGTGGAAAGATACATAGATGCATGCGTGGGTGGACGGAGAAGGGATCCTGGAGTAGGGCGTTCTTCTCATACGTGGTGACAGCCACCTTGGAGTAAAAGAGGACCCCAGATTCCAGTTTCTCTGTCTTGCAGCTGCCCCTGACCCCCTAACCTGCCCTCTCCCCATCCAGGTATTCCAAAGTCAAGCATTTGCTGAAGGACCTGGATGACCTGATGAAAGCAGTCCTGGAGAGGATCCTGGCTCCTGAGACAAGCCATGTCAATGCCACCAGGGCCCTGAACTTCACCATCTGGAATCACACACCCCTGGTCCTTATTGACGAGCGGAATCCCAATCACCCAATAGTCCTTGACCTCTTTGACAATAACCATACTGGCTCAGCAAACAGCAGCCTCACACCAGGAAAGATCTGCAATGCCCAGGGCTGCAAAATGGCCATGAGACTAGTAAGTGGTCCCTGGGCACACATCAAACAATGAGCCCTATCCCACGAGGCTGATGGGAGTTTCTTTTCCTTAATAGCTTGGGTCTTTCTGGGGCAAGCCAGTACCTATCTTATATGTTGGCGGAGCTTTAAAAAAAAAATAGAAATAGCTGGTATGTTAGTCAAGATTCATTTGGATGCACATGACCCAGCTCAAATTAACTTAAGCAGAACAGGGAATTCATTGGCTCACATAACTGAGAAATGCAGGGGTATTTGGAGTTCAGGTATGGCTGGATCCAGGTGCCCAAATGCTGTCATCAGGGCTCTACCTCTCTCCATTTTGGTTCAGCTCTTCTCTCTGAAGACCTCATTTTCCAGCAGGCTCACTCCACATGGCCCTGCCAGTGTCAGTCCTATGTCCCACTGGTTCAGCAATCTCCCCAGAAAAAGAGCCCCTCTCTCCCAATAGCCCCAGCAAAAGTCCTAGGACTGACACATCAGGTCATAGGCTCACCTAACCCAATCACTCTGGGCTAGAGGATGGCTCTCAAGATTGGCCAGTCCTGGGTCATGTGCTCTGGAGCTGGGGGTGATGTCAGCTTCTGTCAGACCACATGGACTGAGCGAGGGGAAGCATGCTTCCCTGAAGGACGAATCAAGTCCTGTTATCAAAGAACAGGGACTTAAACACTGGACAGGTGAAAAGCCACAGCTGGGCAGTATAGTCAGATGCCAAGAAAGGCTGCCCTACACTGGGAGGCTGGCATGTCATTTGATCTTGGAGCCTGCAAGTGGGAAGAAATTCTCCTGTCTGTGGCTCAGGATCCCTGGGGGAGCTCTGTCATGGTACAGATCCATGGGCCCCACTCCTGGAGAATCTGAGTGGGTGGTTCTGGGCCCGGGCCCAGGAATCTGTATTGTCAACAGGCTCCCTGGTGATTCTGATGATCAGCCTCTGATGGGGACCTGGGTGGGGGCCACAGATGCCCTAGAAGAATTCCATGGGCCCCACTCCTGGAGAATCTGAGTGGGTGGTTCTGGGCCCGGGCCCAGGAATCTGTATTGTCAACAGGCTCCCTAGTGATTCTGATGATCAGCCTCTGATGGGGACCTGGGTGGGGGCCACAGATGCCCTAGAAGAAGGCGCCACTGCCGCCCTTGCTCACTCACGTGGTCTTGCTTCCCACAATCCCGGGACATCCCACCCCCACTTCTCCATGCAAACCAGCAAATGGCATGTGGCTGCTGAGCTCTAGTGCCAGCTCTGACCCAGGGCCCCGCTACCTTGTGGTGCAGCTAACCAGCTACCTGTGCCGATGTCCTCATCTGCAAAGCAGGCCCATCCTTGGGCCACACCAGCTGTCAGGGTCAGCTCTGTGTGTGTGTATACGTGTGTGTGCATGTGTGCACATGTGTGTGAGTATGTGTGTTGTATGCATGATTGTGTGCGTGCATGCATGGTGTGCACGTGCATGTGTGTGCATGCGCATGTGTGTGTTCGTGCATGTGTGTGCATGCATGTATGTGTTGTGATGTGTGTGCATGTGCGTCCATGCATGTGTTGTGATGTGTGCGCATGTGCATGTGTGCATTGTGTGTATGTGTGTGTGTTGTGGTGTGTGCATGCATGTGTGTGTGTGCATGAGTGTGTGTACATGTATGCATGTGCATGTGTGTATGTGTGTGTACATGCGTGTGTGTGGTTTGGGGGGCTCTGCTGTTGTTGCACCTTCCCTAACCCCTCTGGGCGTCAGCTTCGTCACTGAGAGTTTCTTCGTGGTGCTGGGGTTGATACTGATGCCTACCTCATTGGGTCGCTGTGAAAATTGAATGGGATGATAGAGGTCGGAAGTCCTGAGGACAGAGCCTGGGACAGAGCAAGGGTTCTGCACTTTCATTACCTCCCCAAGAGGAGAGGGAGGCTCCAGGAATGGGCCTAAGGACAAGGATGTAAATGAAATTCCTCTACCCAGCCTCTTGGGGGTGCGTTTGTGTGTCCAGAAAGAAAGACCAGCAGTGGCCTGGTGGCTGAGGTCAGAGTTCCCGGGCACAGCTGTCCTGCATCTGTGCAGTGAGCAGGACATCATGCTGGGCTGGCTGCGGTGAGGTGGAGGGGTCCCTGCACCAGTTGCGGGCTCAGTCTGTCGAGGCCCAGGTTGGTCTGAGAGTGGAGGAGGAGCAGAGTGCCCTGAGTCCTCATGTCCGCACAGCCTCCAGGGAAGCTGCGTCCAGAAATCCTGGGGAGGGGCAGGAGAGGAGACAGGGGTCAGAAGGGTCTGAGTGTGTGTGTCTGTCCATGTAAGTGTAAGTGTGGTGGCCACTTGTGTGACTCTTGGTACATTGATCTGGGGGGCTAGTATGGATAGGTGTGTGCATAGTTGTGACCATGACATCATGAGGCTGTGGATGTCAGCGTGGACATCTGTCTGTGCACGCATCTGTACACGAGACTGTGTGTGTTTGTCTGTGCATCCCGGTACATGGGGGGGGGGGGTTCCTGG
>NW_007726502.1:303595-340453 GCF_000696425.1 Galeopterus variegatus
GGGGGGGGGGGGTTCCTGGTGGCTATATACAAGTTCTTGTGACTGACAGCTGGCTGGGAGGTGGCGGCCCATGAACATACATGAGTGAGGGTGTGAACACTTGTGCTATTGCCAAGATGCAGCCAGAGGGGCGCCTGGGAGAGCACTGCCCTTGCCCTGCCAGCAGCCCCCGCACCCACAGGAACTCCTCTTGGCCCCCACAGTGCAGCATCAATGGGACCATGTGCACCTTCCGGAACTTCACCAGCGCCGCCCAGGCCGTGACAGAGTGGTACGCCCTGCAGGCCACCAACATATTCTCGCAGGTGCCGCAGCAGGAGCTGGTGCGGATGGGCTACCTTGCGGAGCGGATGATCCTGGCCTGCCTGTTCGGGGCAGAGCCCTGCAGCTACCGGTGAGAGCCACCCCTTGCCCGCCCGCCAGCCCTCTGCTCTGAGAGGCAGTGGGCATTCTGGTTAGGAGCTCAGCCTGCCAGGGTTCAAATCCCACGTGGCCATTCACCAGCTGTCTACACATGCTTTTCTGTGCCTTGGTGTCAGGTCGGGTTTCCTGGAGGCAAAGCCTGGGACTCATCGTGCTTCGAGGAAATCACTTTAGGAAAAGTCTCTAAGGAAAGGAGGAAAAAGCTAAGCAAGGATGTCTTTTCAGGTGACGTCTAGAGTTGGCCTGACCCATGGGAGGGTCTGGAGCATCTGCTGTACCACAGAGTTGTCCTCCCTTGACAGAGGGGCCTGGCCTTTTGTAATGTGTCCATCCGTCACTGGCTGTGGCCACCCCTGAGAGGATGGGGTGGGTCTCCCAACTTCCCAGACATGGGGGTGGGAGAAGGAGTGACTGTGAGCTGTTAGCCTCCCACACCCAGCAGCTGGGGATATCGAGGTGGGCAGCCCCGCACCCACCACCCCAGTTTTCTCATCTCTAAAACAGGGACAGTCATCGTACCCACCTCATAGAGATACTGTGGAGAGTAGATGGGTGGGCTCATCTCACCAGCTAGAACAAGGCTATGTAGGTGTCACTGTAAATATTACTTTTCCTTAACAACCCCCGATGCTGAGGGACTGGCAGGATGTGAGTCATGCTAACCCAGAGAGCCTGGCCCTCACTGCTGCCCCATGGATTCCCACCTCCCCCACCTCCTGGCTCCTGACAACAAAGCCTGGGCCTAGGCACCAAGTTTGTCCCGTCTCTGGTGCTCCGCTGGCTCACTGGGCATGAGCACGTGGGAAGGGAGGCTGGGCACAGGCAGGACTGCCCAGCTCAGGCCCCCTCCCTGGCCTCGTGGCCGAGCCTCTGGCTGTGGTGGGTAGACACACCCACAGACTTCGGCCAGTCCAGTTTCTGTGATTTGCTGGTGTCCTCCTGGACTGGACTCCAAAATCTCACACTTCAGTCTTCTGTAGAAAAGGTCTTTGGGGCCGGCCCTGTGGCTCACTCGGGAGAGTGCGGTGCTGATAACACCAAGGCCAAGGGTTCGGATCCCACATAGGGATGGCCAGTTAGCTCACTGGGTGAGCATGGTGCTGACAACACCAAGTCAAGGGTTAAGATCCCCTTACCGGTCATCTTAGAAAAAAAAGAAAAGGTCTTTGGCTTAGCCTTGAGCTTTGGGTGTGTGACCAGCTTCCTGGCTTGCCCTCCTAGGGACTGTGGCCTCAGCCCAGCTTCCTCCACTCAGGAACCTTCAGGAACCTCTGGGAACCTCTTTTGAGAGTCTGCTGAAAGCTATGGATCCACTCTCCCCCAAATACACAGGCACTCTTGGGAAGACATTTTGCACATATGTCCAAGAATCAGGGCCCACCAAGTAGGACCCATTGTGTGGACTGGAAGAAGGTGGCCCTACAGGTGGGAGAACTACGAGATGGTGCCCTGCTGATGGCACATGTCCTGCCTTGCGGGCCTCCACTTGGCTAGCTGGTTGCAGGCTGGATTTTAGTCCCACTCTCCTGGCCAGGGACCTTTATTCAGGCCATTCCTGGCAGTCCTGCCATAAGCCAGTGATACCCAGCGGACTAAGGGAAGGTCCACAAGCAAATCCATTTTTACCTGCTCAGCTGAAAGAGAAATGTAACACAGTAATTTCAAATATATGGCCCATCTGCTCCATGAGAGCATGCCCTGGAGCACGAGAGAGGTGGGAAGCTGGCATCAGCTGTCAGGTCCCTCCCCACCAAGCAGGATCCCTGTGTTCAATGCACATGTGTGTGACACAGTTCTAATGACACAGTTCTCAGGCTACAACACAGCCCCCATGCTGAACCAGCTGCTCCATTGTCTGGCCCAGTGCTGGAGGCAGCCTGGCTGGGCTGGATGGGCTGGGCATGGTGTGCCTGCTGCCAACAGCGCACCCTCCAAAGGGAGGCCCATTATGGTCATATGGACTGAGGGTGAAGGACTGATGGTCCCCAAAAGGACTCTGAGGAGCCATTAGCAGAACACGGGGATCTAACTGGCTGATGGGCAGACAGCATGCCTGGTGTGGTTGCGGCTGGGAAGTCAGTTTACTGAAGAGGTCAGGGCTTGGGATCTGGGTGAGACCACTGAGCGCTAATCCTGGCTCTGTCTTAACAAGCTGTGTGACCTTCAGCAAGTTTCTTAATCTTCCTGTGCTTCAGTTTTCCTCCTCCATAAAATACATAATAGCAGTGCCTACCCTGCATGTTGCACTCAATGCTAAATGAGTTAGCATGTGTGAGGCACTGACCGTAGTACCAGGTTCAATAAATAACAGTTATGTCGACTATTAAGCCCACGTCTGACAAGGAATTCAAGTTCAATAATCATGCCAACATTGATTGGATCTTTTGTACATGCCAGGTTCTGTTCAAGCACTTCACATGTATAAAATTACTTCGACACTGGCAACACATCCATGAGAAAGGTACTGTTACTCCCGCATTTTATAGATGATGAAACTGAGGCCCAGAGAGGTTAAGTAACATCTCTGAAGTCACGTAGCTGGTGAGTGGCAGAACTAGCAGCCTGGGCCAGGCCCACTGCACGTCACTGTGCCACCTCATCAGAAACGACGATCTGTCATCTCCCCTCCCTGCCCACCTCTCCCAAGCCTATTTCTTCAGCCCTCAACAGGTCTGAGTGAAAGGCGCCACCCAGGCATCTAGGCACAGAAACCTCAGCCAACCCATCTCTGAGCTCTCCCTCCTCCCACGGCCCTGGTCACCCGTCTTCCTGAGTCAGCCTCTGACACGGCACAGGAATGTGCCTCTCTGCCCGCCCCGGTGCTGGGCTGCAAACGCCATGCCCTGCGTCCTCCCTGTCTCTCTGACTCCATCCTCTTTCCCTCATCCGTGGTAAATGCTCAAGAAGCATGGGCCAAGCCCATGGTGCACTCGGGAGAGTGCAGCACTGGGAGCGCGACTACGCTCCTGCTGTGGGTTCGGATCCTGTGTAGGAATGGCCAGTGCGCTCACTGGCTGAGCACGGTGTGGGCGACACCACACCAAGGGTNCTCATCCGTGGTAAATGCTCAAGAAGCATGGGCCAAGCCCATGGTGCACTCGGGAGAGTGCAGCACTGGGAGCGCGACTACGCTCCTGCTGTGGGTTCGGATCCTGTGTAGGAATGGCCAGTGCGCTCACTGGCTGAGCACGGTGTGGGCGACACCACACCAAGGGTTGCGGCACTGGGAGCGCGGCGACGCTCCCGCTGTGGGTTTGGATCCTGTGTAGGAATGGCCAGTGCACTCACTGGCTGAGCGCGGTGTGGGCGACACCACACCAAGGGTTGCGATCCCCTTACCGCGGTGTGGGCGACACCACACCAAGGGTTGCGATCCCCTTACGTGGGTTTGGATCCTGTGTAGGAATGGCCAGTGCGCTCACTGGCTGAGCACGGTGTGGGCGACACCACACCAAGGGTTGCGATCCCCTTACCGGTAACGAAAAAAACAAAAAAAAAGAAGCAGCAGCAGCTGCAGTACTGGGAAAATGTGAGCCACATTTGGACCTTGACACCAAACTACCTGGATTTGAATGCCAGCTCTGTGTAGCCTCTCTGTGCCTCGGTTTCCTCATCTGGAAAATAGGGACAGTGAAATGACCTGATAGCCACGTCAATGAGGTAACACATGTAAAGTACAGTCGTGCCACATAACTACGTTTTGGTCAATGTCGAACCGCATATACAGTGATGGTGCCATAAGATTATTACGGAGCTGAAAAATTCCTATCACTAAGTGACATCGTAGCCCTAGTGTCGTAGCACCATGATGGCCTAGGTGTGCGGTAGGTGATGCTGTCCCGGTCTGTGCTGGTACACTATGATGTTTGCCCAATGCCAAAATCTCCTAATGACACAGTTCTCAGAAGGTATCCCTGTCATGAGGTGATACGTGACTGCACTTAGTACAGTGCCTGGCACATAGTAAACATTATATGAGCATTTTAAAAGTAAACTTTGTAATCGTGGAACAATTTTAGATTTACAGGAAAGTCACGAAGATAGCACACAGAGTTCCCTTGGACCTCTCACCCGGTCTCCTCTGCTGTTAACTCTTACGTCACCATGGTAACTTGCCAAAACTAGGAAACCAGCACTGGCACGTGACTGTGAATTAAACTCAACACTTTATTTGGATTTCATCAGTTTCTCCCAGTGGCCTTTTCCTGCCCCAGAATCCCAACCAGGAGACACATCATATTTAGCTGTCATGTCTCCTTAGTCCCTGGGACCATTTCTCAGACTTCCTCTTTTGGATGACCTTGACAGTTTTGGAGTACTGATTGGGTGCTTTATAGAAAGTCCTCAATTCACATTTACCTGTTTTTCTCAACTGGGGTTACACTTTTGGAGGAAGAACACCACAGAGGTGAGGAACCTCCACATTGCAATGTCGGGGGTACGTGGTGGCCACGTGGCATCACTGGGACATCAACTGTCCTCACTTGGTTACTGGGAATGAGCACTAAGCCCCACACCTCCAGGAGAGACGGAATAGCTTCTACAGGGAAGATTTATGTCTTCTCTATTTATTTGTTTATTCAGTTACTAATTTGCACCAGTGTGGACTCCCGAGCACTTGGGTTGCAATCCAACACCGTGTATTTATTTTCTTGCTTCAGTTCTATCAGCTTTGGCCACTGCAAACTCTTTCATTTAGCTCCTCTGTCTCTCTGACATGTCTCCATCCTTTCGTTGTGGGTTTGGGGGCACTTTCTTACTTTCTGGCACTACAAGATGCCGCAGCCCTAGACTCATCCATTCCTCCGAGGGGCCCTGGTTCTTTTTGTTGGAAAACGGTATGTAGAAACCAACATCTGGCATGTAGGAAGATGCTTCAAAAATTTCACGGGAAGATTCGTATTATCTTTTAATTCTATTCTTCCACAATCTTTATGAAGTACCCTTGTATGAGCATTATGATTATAATTATTAGTATTATTGCTTTGGGGATTGGCCAGCTAGTTTCTGCCCTGGGAAGCCTTCCCTGACCGCCAACCACACAGTACCGCTGTTGTTATACTGCTTCCTGCTGGGATGCTGTGTTTCCAGGTCTTTTCTGGAGGCTTGTGGGTCTCTGTCTGCATGCCTACCCCTGTCCCAGGAATGCTTTCTGGAAGGAAATGCCTGGCTCTGGAGGCAGCCGGCGCTGGGAGCAGCCTCCCTGGGTAAGGAGCATTATTAATGAGCAAACAGTTCACACGTATGACAAGACTGAGTGCGGTCCCAGCAGGAAGGGATACAACCACACCCTGAGCAGCTTCCTGCTCCCGGGCTGCATCTGTCTGAGACAGTTTCTTGGGAACAGTGTGTCCCCGCAGCCCAGGGCGGGTCTCCCTCAAGAGCAGTGCCCGGCTTTGTCTGGTTTGCCCTGCTCTGTTCCTTGCCTGTGGCCACAGCCCCGATGCCACACAGTAGATAGACTCCACGGTGCCCGCCCAAAGCCATCTCTTCCCTCTGGGCCTTTGCCCAAGCTGTGCCCCTGCCGGGGGCTGGGGGTGGGGGACCGTCCCCTCCCTACCCTCCAGACTCAGCTGCCTTTACTCACCCCCTGAAGTCTCAGCACAGGCCTCGCCTCCTGCAAGAACCCTTTCCTGAGCCTCTCCCCACCCCCCAGGGAGCTAGGTGTCACTCCTTCATGTTTATCTCTGTGGATGCTCTTATCACATATTATAATCCACTCAACAAATATTTACCGAGTGTCTGTGCACCGTGTGCCGAGCTCTGGGGACAGAGCGGTGTACAGTAGCAGCCAACATTTTTTGAGTATTACCGTATGCTAGGCATCCAGTCCTCACCCCAGTCCTGTAGGGTGGGCGCTGCTGTTGTCCCAGTGTTACAGGTGGGGAAAGTGAGGCACAGAGAGGTGAGGTAACAAGCCCCAAGCTCGCCAGCAAGTGAGCAACAGAGCAGGAATCCAAAGTCAGATAGGCTGGCTCCCGGGCCTGTGGTCTCAACCTCTGAGGTCTTCTCCTCCCAGACAGGCAAGGCCGTGTGTCCTTCCAGGGCTTATGATCATCAAGAAGATGATTTCAGATTCTGACACATGCAATCAAGAGAACGAACAGGTGGAAATGATAGTAACCGGGTAGAGAAGTCTATTACTAACCATTAGGAATAATTAAAGTACTACTGACTAATAGTAATAGACTTCTCTACCCGCTCACTCTCACATCAACAGTTAGAGTCCATCGTTCTGCACAGGGGTTCAGGAGAGGACTCAGAGCAGATGAAACCTGAGGAAGGAGAAGAGCTGGTTAGAGAATATTCCAGACACAAGCAACAGCGGCGCAAAGTCCTTGAGTCGGGAAACATCTTGGCATGTCACTGGACTGTAGTGAATGAGGAGGAGAAGGCTAAGGCAGGGAGTTTGCATTTATTCTGTGAGCGACAAGGAGGCTTTGCAGGGTTCTGAGCAGGGGCGTGCCCGTGGTCTGATTCACAAGTGCAGACCATGACCGTGACCGCTGTGCAGGAAGAAGGTTGTAGGGCAGCAGGCACAGAAGCAGAGGCTCCTGGTGTCACTGGACTGTAGTGAATGAGGAGGAGAAGGCCAAGGCAGGGAGTTTGCATTTATTCTGTGAGCGACAAGGAGGCTTTGCAGGGTTCTGAGCAGGGGCGTGCCCGTGGTCTGATTCACAAGTGCAGACCACGACCGTGACCGCTGTGCAGGAAGAAGGTTGTAGGGCAGCAGGCACAGAAGCAGAGGCTCCTGCAGGAATCCAGGCATGAGATACTGGTGGGTTGGACCAGGGTGGAAGCCTTAGGGATGGAGGAAGTGGACAGGCTAAAGCCACATTTTGGAGGGAGAGAAGTGACGAGACACCGCTGTGTGTCCTCCGCCACGTCGTGAGCTGCGAACTGCAGCCCCGTCTCGCTCCTCAGCGTCCCTAGCCCAGCCCCACCTCAACGAGTGCTTGTGGGGTGAGGAAATATGATGTCTTCCTGATTCTCCTTTCACTGTCAAGGAAACCAAAGCTCAGAGGTTGAGTGAGCAGCTCAAGTCTGTCAGATGGTGGCAGAGCCAGGGTCAGCTACCAGGTCAAATTCCACAGCCAGCCCTGGAACCCCCTCGCTGTGCTAGACCAGCAGGTGACACGAAAGATGCAGGAAATGGCTTCCTTATCTGAAAATAGGGGAAAACAACACTTGACCTCATGGGATTGTTTTGAGGATTAAAAGAGATAATGTGTACAGAAATGTTCCGCATGGGCCTGGTCCATAAAAGTTGCTCAGTAAATGTTTGCTGTGAAATACAAGGTTTAAAAGACAATTCTGTTCTGCAATATTTATCTTCTTTTTAACATCTTTTTTTTTTGCAATTTTTTTATTGAAACAATTGATGATACATATTTGTGGGGTACAGATTTGAATATCAATACCTGTGTACAGTATGTGGTGATCAAATCAGATAATTAGGACACTCGTGTTTACAAAACATAATCAATTTTTGTGACCCTTAATCAATTTCTCGCTAACCCCCTCCCCTCTCCCTCCCCCACCCCATCCCACCTCTAATAACCGCAGTTCTGTTCTTGTTTTTATTGAAAGTTCAACATATTATTGTGATTATTGTTCCTTCCTTTTTTCCTTCTTTCATTCCTTCCTTCCTTTCTCTTTCTCTCTCTATCTCTTTCTTTATCTTTGTTTCTTTATTTTTTCAGCTCCCACTTATGAGTGAGGACATGCAGTATTTCTCTTTCTGTGCCTGGCTTATTTCACTTAACACAATTTTGTCTAAGCTCATCCATGTTGCTGAGAATGGCAGAATTTCACTCTTTTTTATGGCTGAGTAGTATTCCATTGTGTAGATATACCACATTTTCCTTATCCAGTCATCTGTCAATGAACATTCAGTTTGGTTCCAATTCTTGGCTATTGTAAATAGAGCTGCGATAAACATGGGAGTGCAGGTGTCCTTTTGACATGATGATTTCCATTCCTTTGGGTATACACCCAGCAGTGGGTGCAATATTTATCTTAGAAAAAAAAATTACTGCGTATCAGTTGACTCTTTTTTTTTTTTTGCATCATTTGATGCACTTCCATTTTTTTCTCTTTTTAGTAAATTTAAAAAAGAACAACATAAAAATGTAGAAAGATATTTTTTAAGCTATTTGTCATGGACACTTGAGAGCACACACATAGAAGAGAGTTTCATAGACTCACATGGACCAAGGCCCAGACCCAGCAGCCGGGGCTCGCTTCTGCTCCTGTGCTGCTCTGCAGGGGGTCTCACTCCCGTGTTCCTCTGTTGATGAACGGTTCAGAGTGTCTGCAAAAGATAAATTTTTTTCTTTTCACAGAACCACAATACCATTATCCACCCCCAAAAAGCTCAACAGTAATTCCTTAATATCAGTTACCAGCTATCCACGCTTATATATTTCATACTTTTTTGTTTGTTTGAATCAGGATTCAAGTCCACACATTGTGCTTTTAACCTAAGTCTTTAAGGTTCTTTTAATCTATAGGTGGCCTCCCTTTCCCCCCTCTCACAATATGTCTGTTGGAGAAATTGGGTTATTTATCCTGTTGAGTTCCCCACAGGCTGGGTTTTGCTGACTGACTTTCTGTGGTGTCTTTTAACATGTTCCTCTGTCTCCAGTATTTCTCTCCAGTTTCCTAATGGTAGTTAGAGACAGAGACTTGATCCTACTCAGGCCTGAGTTTGGGGACAAGACCTGTTCCTCAACGTCCTGTGCTCTTTCATCAGGAGACATGCCATTGGTCACCACTGCTGGCCATTGCCCGAAGCTGTTAATTCATCACTGGTTGCAAAACAATGATATTCTTTTTTTTTTTTTTTTGTCTTTTTGTGACCGGCAAGGGGATCGCAACCCTTGGTGTGGTGTCGCCCACACCGTGCTCAGCCAGTGAGCGCACCGGCCATTCCTATATAGGACCCAAACCCACGGCGGGAGCGTCGCTGCGCTCCCAGCACTGCACTCTTCCGAGTGCGCCATGGGGTCAGCCCAAACAATGATATTCTAATTGTATCGTTCCTCTGCAATTATCAGCTGAATCAAACCAGAACCCTTTTTTTTTTTTTAGGCACAAGGGATATTTATTGATGGGCATAAAATAGAGGTATTACAACACGTGGAAGAAGTTAGTGATGGGTTCAGGTACAATCAGGCAGATGAAAAAAAATGAGGTAATAATTAACTCCAGGAAAAATAAAGGTTATATAAAAAAGAAGGCATAGTCACAGTGCGTTACTTGACCCAGCATTGAGCAATATTTGCAAAGTTGTAATAACACAAACATTGACTTCGATTTAAGTAAAATTACAAAACAACCACTTAGAGCACAAAGAAAGAAGTGAAAAATGTGTATGGGAGAGCTAAGCCTTTATTTCCCATGGTAGGAAATCAAAATATACCTAAAATTGATAAGTAAACTAATAGTAGTAAAAACATATCCTGCCAATAAGTGTTGGGCATTAATGTTTTGGTAGCAATTTTACAAAAGATGCATAATTGAAAATTGGAACCCTTTTAACAGCTATAGGAAAAAAACTCAGATGGAAGGAGCCATAGATTAAAAGAGACTTAAAAGGCTTATTGACCCATTATATATCAAAATTATTTGGACTCCACTTATTTTAAACAAATAAATTTTAAAACAAAATTGATATTTATGAGACAATTGGAAGTTTTATTTATTTTTATTTTTATTTTTATTTTACTTTTAAAAGATGACCAGTAAGGGGATCTTAACCCTTGACTTGGTGTCGTCAGCACCAGACTCACCCAATGACCGAACCGGCCATCCCTATATAGGGATCCAAACCCGTGGCCTTGGTGTTATCAGCACCACACTCTCCTGAGTGAGCCACGGGACAGCCTGACAATTGAAAATTTGAACTCAATATTTTCTTTTTCCTTTTTGTCTTTTTTAATGACTGGCAATGGGATCGCAACCCTCGGTGTTGCGCCCACACCGCGCTCAGCCAGTGAGTGGGAACCGGTCTCCACATGGGATCCGAACCCTCAGCGGGAGCGCCACTGCACTCCCAAGCGGCGCACTATCCAGTGCGCCACCGGGCCGGCCCTGAACTCAATATTTAATAATATTAAGAATAGTTTATTTTATACAGGCTGAAGTATTGTTTTTAAGAGTTTATTTTTAGAGCTACATATGGAAATGTTTACTAATAAAACTGTGATGTCTGAGAAATGCTTCAAAATAATAATTATTATTAACTTAATTACTAAGTTAATAATTATCGTTGGGTGGGGGTAGAGATGAAACACGCCAGCCCACCTCTCAGATCCTGGATCCCGCCAGCTCCTTTGAGCAAACACTGTCCAGGGCTTCCATTTCACTTGTATGGTCTGTGTTTGTTTCCTGTGGCTGCTGTTAACAAATGACCACAAACTGAGTGGCTAAAACAACAGAAGGTGATTCTTTCACAGAAGAGGCCAGAAGTCTGGAATCAAGGTGTCGCAGGACTGAGCTCCCTCAGAAGGCTCTAGGGGAGATTCCTTCCTTGCTTTTTCCTGCAACTACTGGGCCTGGGTGTTCCTTGGCTTATGACTGCCTGAGTCTTCACGTGGGCTTCTCCTCTATATCTGTGTCTTCTCCTCTTCTGTCTCTTACAAGGGCAGCTCTCATTGGATTTAGGGCCCACCAGGTAATCCAAGATGCTCTCATGTTGAGATCCTTAGTTACATCTGCAAAGACCCTTTTTCCAAGTAAGATCACACTTGCAGGTTCTTTGGGGTTAGGTTGTGGACACATCTCTTTTGGGGTCTGCATGAGACAGATGATAATGCGTAAGAAAGTTTTTTTTCATAACTCATGGCTAAACCAGAGAGCTGTGAGCCCCAACCCAAGAGAGACTTCCTTTCCCCTCTTTCTCAAGGGAGTCTGGGAATCTCCTCTCTGGCTTCTGCAGAGGGGTGGACAGAATGACCTTGGCTCAGCTGTCCCTTCCTGAGCGTCTCTGAGCAGTGCTGCCTCCCTCTGCAACAAGCCCTGGACAGCAGCCAGGGGAGGCACCAGCTGGGGTGGCACCGCCCTCCAGCTGACAGTGTTTCTTTTAGGAACTTCACATCCATCTTCTACCCTGATTATGGCAACTGCTACATCTTCAACTGGGGCATGACAGAGAAGGCGCTCCCTTCAGCCAACCCTGGAACTGAATTCGGTGAGTCTTGCTTTATCCTGGGGCCAGAGCTGTGAGGCTTTCAACCCTCTACCATGCGGGGCCGAAAGACCACCAGCTGTTGGGGGGTGAGACTGAGGCCATTACCGAGGCTCCACTGTGTGCCAGGGAGGCTGGGCCAGGAGTTCTCTCAGCCCAGGGCTCATAACCCCCAGGGCAGGGACTGTGTTCCCATTTTGCTGTTGAGCAAAGTGAGGATTCAGAAGCAGCAAGGCTCAGTGTCAAGAGCTCGAGCTCCTATGCCAGGGCCAAATCCCAGCTCCACCACTTTCTCACTGGGTGATGATCTGAGCTCGAGACTTAACTTCTTAAAGCCTCAATTTCCCCACTTGGAGAATAGCATTTAGTAGCATACATTAGCAGCATAGCAATGTGGTGTAGTATACGGTATGGTACATAGCATATACCTCGTGAGTCGTGACGTAGTGCAGGTAAACTTCCTGTACCCAGGAAGTAGTAAATACCAAACGCACACTGGATATTCTGGAAAGTTTTTAAACAGCTTGCACAAGATCACCCAGTTGATACATGGCACTTACTCTTAGCCTCCCTGCTATACAGTTCTTGAAGAGGGAGAGTCACAGAGACAGAAGCGAGGAGGCAAAAGGTGGTTGGTGACAGATGCCCTTCCCTCGAGGATGGCGTTGACCCATCCCCCTGAGAAAGGCTGGTGGACTCAGGCTGGCTGTGGCTTTTGGGCTTGTGAGGTGGCCAGGTGGAAGTGAATCCTTCCTCCCACCCCTCAGGTTCTGACCTCACCAGCCACCAAGAGGCAAGCTGTCATTCAATGCCATCAGGGCTGCTGGCCAAGAGGGGATGAGTGGGCTGACGGGGCAGGTGGCTTCACCTCGGCCACTGAGGTGCCGGCCAAGTCACTCACTTTATAGAGGCAGGTGGTTAAAATCAAGGCACAAGGCTGAGTGACCTCGGTCAAGACACTTTGCCTCTCTGTGCCTCAGTTTCCTCATCTATAAAACGGGGATGATAATAGCACCTACCTCATGTGGCTCTTGTGAGCATCCGATGAGATCGTGTGTAGTGGAGCACTCAGCACAGCACTCAGCATGCAGCCAGTGCTCGGTACATGCTAGCCCTTACTCTCCTAACCAGAGGGACTTGACTCTAGTGCCCCACGCTGAGGACGAGGATGATAGCATATTGGGTCTGCTCCCTGCCCTCAAAAAGGGAACAGTCAAGTGGGGAAGGCAGACAGACAATGAAAGAGTCACACCAGGAGGCAGGTACACAGAAGGGAAGTTCCAGGGCTGGGAGAGGGTCCAGCAAAGACCCCAAGAGCTAGTCTAGGCAACCAGGAAGGTTTCTGGAGGCAATGACACGGGCTGAGATCTGAAGGAAGGAAGAGCAGGAGGTTCTAGGTGGAAGGTGAGGGCGGGGACATTGCAGAGTGAGGGAACAGCTTTGCAGAAGACCAGCAGCAGGGAGGAGCCTGGCATTGCAGGGGGACTGAATGCAGGGAACGAAGGCGCAGCCATTCTCTGTGGGTGGCAAGGGTGTGCTGAGCCTCCGAGCAGAAGACCAGCAGCAGGGAGGAGCCTGGCATTGCAGGGGGACTGAATGCAGGGAACGAAGGTGCAGCCATTCTCTGTGGGTGGCAAGGGTGTGCTGAGCCTCCGAGAGCTACTTGCAGTGCCAAAAGAGATTATGGGGGAGGGGGCAAGAGGAGCACAGGGAGGAGATGATGGGGGCCATGGAGAAGGCAAGAAATGTTTGGGGTCTGGGTTTTTGCAAAGTGGAGCCAGCTTCCCTGGCAGGCCCTGGACGTTCCCCGGGCTGGAGGGAGCCTGGACAAGTTGGCGGTGGGTCTCCCCTTGGCCTCGGGGAGCGAGTTCAGGCAGCCGTCGCCCCGCCTTCCCCACAGGCCTCAAGTTGATCCTGGACATAGGCCAGGAAGACTACGTCCCCTTCCTCACATCCACGGCGGGGGCCCGGCTCATGCTGCACGAGCAGAGGTCGTACCCCTTCATCAGAGACGAGGGCATCTACGCCATGTCAGGGACGGAGACCTCCATCGGGGTGCTGGTGGTATGGCTGGAGCCCACGGGCAGCCCTGGCCCTCCCAGTGCACCCTGGCCTTGCCTTCTGGCTGAAACCAGCCAGGGCGGCCGAGCTGAGTCCCCCACGTGCTTGCTGGGAGGGAGGCCCAGAGGGGACTTCCTGGGGGTGAGCAGGGACCCACGAGCAACCCCTCTGAACACAGGACAAGCTACAGCGCAAGGGTGAGCCTTATAGCCGGTGCACCATGAATGGCTCCGACGTCCCCGTCCAGAACCTCTACAGCGACTACAACACAACCTACTCCATCCAGGTGGGGAGACCGTGCGGGCCTCGCAACCTGGGCCCCCGTCCCTGTCTACTGGTCCGAGGCCTCAGGTCTCTGGGAGAGCTGGCCCTGGCAAGGCTGACACAGGACAAGCTACAGCGCAAGGGTGAGCCTTATAGCCGGTGCACCATGAATGGCTCCGATGTCCCCGTCCAGAACCTCTACAGCGACTACAACACAACCTACTCCATCCAGGTGGGGAGACCGTGCGGGCCTCGCAACCTGGGCACCCGTACCTGTCTACTGGTCCGAGGCCTCAGGTCTCTGGGAGAGCTGGCCCTGGCAAGGCTGGCTCTGCTGGACTTTTGTAGGTGGCCACAGGACATCCTTGGGGCTGTGGAAACAGTCCAGTTCCTGGGTTCTTGCTAGTGCCCGGAGCTGGCCACCTGTCGTCCCCACTTGGGAAGGTGTGCCCTTGGGGACACCCAGGATTATAGGGATCTCACTCTGGGGTCTGTCAAGGAGAAAACAAAAACAGTAGCTAACATTACGGAGCTCACTGTGTGTGGGATGCTGTGTCTTCACACATTATGTCACCACAGGATCCCTTCAGACCCTTCCTCCACGAGGCAGTAATTACTAATAACAGCAGCTTTTATTAATATACTAATAATAGCAGGCTCGCCACATGCTAGGCAGGCACTGTTTCAAGTACCTCACATATATAATTCATTCAACCCTCACAACAACCCTAAGACGTCATGCTATTATCATTCCGATTTTGGAATGAGGAAATTGGATTTTATAGGCCCTGGTCCAAATGCCTCATCAGTTTACTTGAGAAGCCCTTCTTTGTATCTGGCCTTAATCCCTCTTGCTGCAGCTGGGGGTTTCCCTCTTGTCCTGAATTCCAGGGTCAGGCCAGACCTGTCCCCACACCAGCCCCACTGGGAGAGGGCCGACTGAACCCTTGCAAAGATGACAAAAATAGCCACTCACTGACACTGCCTCTCCTGGCCTGATCTGTCTATGCAGATAAGGAAACTGAGGCACAGCAAGGGGGCACCCTGGTGCCTGCTCCATCTCTGGGAGCCCCGAGCTTGCGTGTTTTTCCCTTTGCCTTTGTTGGAGGAAGTTGGTCCTCCCAGCCTGGCCACCCCTCCCACCTGTCCCATCCCTTCCTCCAACTGGCTGGTTTG
Source organism: Galeopterus variegatus (assembly GCF_000696425.1). NCBI lineage: Eukaryota > Metazoa > Chordata > Mammalia > Dermoptera > Cynocephalidae > Galeopterus > Galeopterus variegatus. Next base: position 318,711 of record NW_007726502.1, read on the forward strand.
GCCACCCCAATCTGGAGGGGTTTCTGTCTGCCACGGAGATCCCTGGGAGTCTTCTGAGCCTCTAGCGGGACAGACAGACAGACAGGGCAACACAGGGAGATGGGAGAGATGGAGAAGGAGGCGCCAGCCCTAGAGACCTCGTGTCAGGAACACTTCAGCTCTCGCTTCTCCCAGCGCGGTGGCCCTGGACTCAGGTCCTGGTCAGGAGCTCTGCCCACCCTGATGCCTGCCCCCAACCCGGAGCAGGCCTGGGCCCTCCCCAGCCTCAGTCACAGGGCCTGGGGAGGACTTCTCCTTCCAGAGGAGACAAGGTCTGGAGGGATGGAACACTCTTGCCCGAGGTCAGAGCTCCTTGTCTGACCCCACGGCCTCCCCCAGCCCCAGCTCTGGCCACTCCTGGCCATGCCATCTAATCTGCTGGCCAGCCCCCATTTCCTGCCTGCGAGGAGCCCACAGGGAAAAAAGAAGGGCAAGATTAGTCTGGGAAGGAGCCAGCAGAAGAGGCAGGAGAGGAGGACTTGGGGGAGCTTTTGTGGACGGTGGGCAGAGTCCAGAGAGGAGGAGCTGAGTCATCAAGGGCTGGAGCTGGAGCCCACGGGGCTCAGGACTTAGGAACCTGGACAGTCAGAGACACACGAACCATAGCAGCTGCCGTGCATTGAGCGCTTACTGAACACCTGACGCCGTGCTGAGTCCTCCCAAACTAGGGGACAGGTGTGATGATCACCCTGTTGCACCCGTGAGTAAACTGAGGCTCGGATGTTAACAACTTGCCCCAGGACACATAGTTGGTCTCTGAGTGGACTGAAACCAGGTTGGGATGACCTGAAAACCCAGTATGTTGGGGCCAAGCGAGTCAGGATGCATCACATCCAGCCTTGGCGGCTGGGAGTGCTGGGGGTGAGTCCGCTCCTTTACCTCCCCTGCCAGGGGACATTCTGCAGACCAGCAGTCGCTCACTTCCTGTGTGGTCAGCTCCAGCAAAGGACATCTTTCTCCTTGCTTTTGCTGGGCGTCTTACTCCAGGAGTTGGGAGTGCAGAGCAAGCCTGCTTGTCTTCCTCAGGCTGTCTTTTGGGGTCCATCCACGTAAGGAGCTCCACACGTGCTGGCACCTCATAATAAGAGCCATCTGAGCGTTACCGTTATGATTCAGGGCAGCCACCCCTCCCTGTGTCATCTGTGGGGCCCCTGCTTTAAATGGTGAGACCTGGGCTGCTGGGGTCTGGCCTAAGCCCCTCAATGGGGTCCAGGGACCTACTATGAGGCCCAAGGGGGAAGAACAGCCATGCCTGGATTACGGGGTCTGTAGCCCATCACTTGGTCACCTCGTCATGGCTTCTCAGCCAAAGGGGCAGCTCTCAGCTCGCCCAGCTCCCTCAGCCTGGGCATCAGCATCTCTGGGCCCTTTCCCTCTGGTGCCAGGGTGGGGACGTCACCAGCTATGTCTGTGTTCTCTCCCCCCACTGCATAGTCCTGCCTTCGCTCCTGCTTCCAAGAGCACATGATCCATAACTGCAGCTGCGGCCACTACCTGTACCCACTGCCACACGGAGAGAAATACTGCAACAACCAGGACTTTCCCGACTGGGGTGAGCGGGGACCCACGGGCACCGGCACTGATGGGCAGGGGCCACCACCCACACAGGCTGCAACTGCGGAGGAGGGGCAGAGCGTAATGCCCTCTGCGGGGCCACGCGATGAGCCAGGCCCCTCCACAGTCCCTCCTACCAGCCCCTCTGGGCCTCCCTTCTGCAGAAACCCAGGCTCCTCTCCACTCCTCGATTGGGTGAAGCACGTGCTTGAGACACACAGGTGTGGAAGGGAACTTGTCCTCATGGGCCTACATCTGTGTGACACCTGCATGAGCCCAGGCATGTAGGCGAGGGCACATGTGTGCCTGTGTTTAGGTTTCCATGTATGAAAGCACATTTCCATGTGTGTTGCTCCATGACCACGGCACGTGTCTGTGCTCATGCGGGGCACACATTGCTTCCAATGCCCACATTGGTGCACTCTGGCTTGTGTGCACACGTGTGTGTGTGTGTGTGTGTGTGTGTGTGTGTGTGTGTGCGCACGCACAAGGCTGTGTGTCCATCCTCAGCATGTGTCTGTGTCTGTGTGGATGCACTGGGTCTCTCTATGGTGCCGGGCTGGGAGGGAGAGCAAGGAAGCTGCTGTCATGGTGGTGGCCACCAGAGCTTGAAGCTGGAGTCACAGGAGGAAGAGCCACTCTTGCCCCGCTGGAGCCGAGGCCTGGAGTCCAAACACTGATGGGTGCTGTTGGCAGCAGATGACACAGTGCACAGACAAAAGGCGAAAGCTCATTCCTTCCAGTCACCCATCTCTTCCTACACTACCCTATGCCCCGTCCACTAGTGAGGATGGGGTCGCCTGCAAGGGGAAGCTGCTCCGACCCTGAGTTGGTTTAGGATGTTTGGGTTACATGGCTGGAGTAGGGGTGGGATGGGGAGCGATGATTCTCCACAATGAGACACCCCAAGCCCTACAGGCTGCAGCAGAGTGGCCAGTTTGAGGCTCCATGAGGGAGGGGCACTAGAAACCCACCTCAGTCACTTGCCGGCTCCCTCTCTCCTGCTCAGCCTACTGCTACTCAGACCTGCAGATGAGCGTGGCCCAGAGAGAGACCTGCATCAGCATGTGCAAGGAGTCCTGCAAGTGAGTGGCTGTGGCAGCCGGGCAGGCCCCGTCACGGGGCAGGGCATGAGGAGCCAGGCCTGGCGGGACGGCAACAGGCCTGTCTCTTCTCTTCCAGTGACACCCAGTACAAGATGACCATCTCCATGGCCGACTGGCCTTCTGAGGCCTCTGAGGTGAGACAGGGCAGTGGCCAAGCTCCTGGTCCCCCGTCTTTGGGCTGGGGGCAGGTCTGGGAACAGGTGCAGGCTGTTTGGGACTTTGGAGGGGATGCCTCTCTCCTCCTTCCCTCCCTTCCTTCTTTGTTCCCCCGTCCTTCCTTCCTTTCCTCCCTCCCTGTTTCCCTCTGTTTTAGTCCGTTTTTGTTGCTATAACGGTGTGCCTGAGACTGGGTGATTTATAAAGAAAAACGACATTTGTTGCTTACAGTTTCTGAGGCTGGGAAGTCCGAAGTCCATCTGGTGGTGGCAACAGTGACCCAGGGGTCTCACTTTGCAAGATGGTAGAGCAGAGAGAGAGAAAGACAGAGAAAGACAGACAGACTCTCCTCTTCTTTTAAAGCCCTCAGAGCCACACCGCTTACCACCATTATCAACCCATTCACTACTGCGCAGTCCTACAATCCCATCACCTGAAAGACAGAGAAAGACAGACAGACTCTCCTCTTCTTTTAAAGCCCTCAGAGCCACACCGCTGACCACCATTATCAACCCATTCACTACTGCGCAGTCCTACAATCCCATCACCTCTTCAAGGCTCCACCTTACAATCACCATAATAGGATTTCTCACCCTCTTCACAGTCACAGTGGGGGCTGTTTCTAATACATAAATCTTGGGGGACACAATTCAAGCTTCAGTGAGTTTGGGGGGACATAATTCTAGCCACTGCACCCTCCCTCTCTCCTTCCCTCCTTCCCTCCGTCCACCAGTATTCCTGGGCACCATACCAGGGACACAGCAGCGAATGGACCAGCATCGTCCTCCCTTCTGTGGAGCTTATGTTCTAGTTGGAGAGAGACAATATACAAGACATAAGCAGAAATAAGATCATTTCAAAGCAAACCGTGACCATGGCTGGGGAGGAAGTTGGATGAGGGCAGAGAGTAGCTGGGGAGAGAGAGCACTGTAGATAGAGGTCAGGGAAGAGGAAGCTGCTGACAGGTGGCTGGGTCTGCAGGGAAGAGCCTGGAGACCCGAGTTTCTTCTCCCCATAACAGCAGACGCAGCTCCCATGTGACCCTCCTCCTCCTCCCCACCCCGACCTGTGGTCCCCGGGGCTGGGGCCCCCTCCCCGCGGACAGTGGGGCAGTGGCTGGGAGGGAGTGCTGCAGGTGCCATGTTTTCAGCTGCCGTCTTGGGTTCCAGGACTGGATTTTCCATGTCTTGTCCCAGGAGCGGGACCAAAGCACCAACATCACCCTGAGCAGGTGAGCCTGGAATCTGGGTGGGGCTGCAGAAGACAGGAAAGGGGAGGAAGCAGAGCCTTGCGCAGGGGTTTAGACATAGGGCAGCTGCACAGACACCTGCTCACACTGGACAGATGCAGGAGCAAGCCTGGAGGGGAAAGCCCGGGGGTGAGAGAGAAAATGCAGCACAGGGGACGCAGAGTCTGCCACCCATGAAGGAGGAGGCTGCTCTCCCATCTGCCACCTGTCCATCCACCTATCCATCCATCATCCAGCCTTCCATCCTTCCACCTGTCCCTCCATCCACCCTCCCATCCCTCCATCCCCTCATCCGTCTCTCCATGCATTCAGCACAAATGTGCATTGAGCACAAGACACAAGGTCCATACTATCAGGAGCCTAGAGGACAGATGGACATAAGGCATACGGTCATGAAGGTCTGTACAACCCTCCCATTCAGAAGCACGGCAGGAGAGGAGCCTCAGTCTGCCGGAGAGATAAGGGAAGTCTGTGTAGGGAGGTGACATTGTGTTAACTCTCCAAGGAGTAGTAGGAATGGGTCAGACAAATCAGAAGAGGCAGAGTTGTGCAGGCAGAAGACATAGTTTGCACCAAAGCCTGGAGACAGCACAGCCTTTCTGAGGACCATCAGGTGTATGGCGGCAGCCTCCTCGGCCACCCCTCTCTGCCCCAGGTGCCCGGATCATGGTGCGAGGCTCGGGTGCTCTGTGCAGTCACTGCCTACGCGCTGGGCCACCCTAGGGTGAGGAGAGGGGAGCTCAGAACTGATCTTTGGGCCCGTTCCAGGCCAGAGTATCCTTTAGGAAACTGGCAAGGGTGGGCTGGGAAAGGGCTCCACAGGGTGGGTGCTGGGCAGAGATGCCCTTTGTGGCCCAAAGAGGGGCTGGAAAGGGTGACATTTTCATTTTTTCTCTGGACTTGACCACTCGTGGAGTGGACAGGTAGGACGCTCAGGCCATGGGAGGGCAGAGGCGGCCCCGTGGCTGCCTTTCCCATGTGTGTGTCTGTCTGTCTGCCTCTGGGAGGGGGTGCTATGGTCTCACCTTCCGTGCCGCCTCCTGCAGGAAGGGAATTGTTAAGCTCAACATCTACTTCCAAGAATTCAACTATCGCACCATTGAAGAGTCAGCAGCCAACAACGTGAGTCTGGAGGGCAGTCCCGTTCCTTCCCCGGGGCCAAGATGCTCACCCCTTTTCCCTTTGCACCCAGCAACCCACCTCTCAGCAACCCCTGAAGATGGGCCAGAGGCAAGAATATGAGGCCCGGCGCCCACCCCATGCCAGGCCCTCAGCTCCCTGTTCCCCGCAGATTGTCTGGCTGCTCTCCAATCTGGGCGGCCAGTTCGGCTTCTGGATGGGGGGCTCCGTGCTGTGCCTCATCGAGTTTGCAGAGATCATCATCGACTTTGTGTGGATCACCATCATCAAGCTGGTGGCCTTCGCCAAGAGCCTGCGGCAGCGGCAAGCCCAAGCCGACTACGCTGGCCCGCCGCCCACCGTGGCCGAGCTGGTGGAGGCCCACACCAACTTCGGCTTCCAGCCGGATACAGCCAGCCAGAGACCCAACACTGGGGCCTACCTTGATGAGCAGACCCTGCCCATCCCAGGCACCCCGCCCCCCAACTATGATTCCCTGCGTCTGCAGCCCCTTGACGTCATCGAGTCTGACGGTGAGGGCGATGCCATCTAGACCCTGCCTGGCCCACCCCGGGCAGCCCCAGAACTCAAAGCTGAGAAGCTGAGACCATTGCCCAAGTCCTCATTTTATGCCACCCTCTCCAAAGAGCTGGGACAAGTGTCCAAGCCCAAAACCAATGTCCCTCAACAGAGAGGCCAGCAGCAACTAGCCAGTCCCAGGCCAAGGGCTCGAAAGGTCGTGGTGCTGGAACAGGATGTGGGGCCTACTGTTCTCACCCAGTTTCCGCACACACCCCCACCTGTCCTGATCCTTGGCCTGGGATGTCCCAGCCAGGCTCCAGAGACCCCAGGACACCGTATCCTGGTGGCAGACCACTCCCCTCCTCATGCCAGTCACCATCTGGCACAGAGGTGAACAGGTGGGCATGCTATGAGGTCTGTCCCCCAGGAACAGCAGCCTTTTTCTTCATGGCCATGGCTGCCCTCTGTGAACAGGCTTGCTGAGAGCGGCAGTGGGGAGCAGGAGGGCATCAGGCATGGGGGCCCTGCCAGGTGGCACATGCTTTGTTTTAGGAAATAAAAGTAGAAAACATGGAGTCAAGCTTTCTTCTCTGTCCACCTGGGCAGCCGGGGTGCCCTGACACATCTGTGGTTGGGGACAGTAGCCACACTGGCTCAAGAGCGAAGAGGGAAGTCCCCCTAAACAAGTCAAGGGCAGCTCTCTCCTGCAATTCTTAAAGTTCCTTTCAAGTTGTCCCTAAAGCACTGGCCTGGTGGCTTTTTCAATGCCACCAAACCTATTTCTTTGGGGTACAAAGAGGAGAGAGAAATTTAAACGGGCTTAGATGAAACCATCCCAGGCACCACGAGCTGTCTCGGTCTCTCTCTGCTCTCCCAGGCAGCCCCTCCTTACACAGCCAGCTCTCAGGCTCACACTCACTGGTCCCTGACCAAGTCACATGCCCGTCTCTAAGCCAATCAGTGCAGCCAGCTGGATAGGCTGCTCCGATTGGTCAGATCTGAATTCATCTGCCCAGACCCAAAGCCGGTTTGGTCCCCAGCAGAATCACATGGTTCGAGGGTGGCGGGGGCATAGCTCCTAAGGGTGCAGGATAAAATTCAGGCCACTCAGTTAAATTTGAATTTCAGATAGATAATGAATTAATTTTTTAGTGTAAGTACATCGATGCAATATTTGGGACATATGACACAAATCATTCATTGTTTTTCTGAAATTCAAGTTTAAATGAGTATCCTACATGAGGGATCATCAAATGAGAAGTTCATGGAAAGATTCATATTATCTTTTAATTCCATATTTCCGTGAACTTTTTGAAGTGCCCTCATATTTTTAATTGCTAACTATGGCAATCCTAATGGCTCCTCAAAGAGACATCGGGGATCTGTTACTAAAGAAGAACATGGTCTGGCAGAGCAGATGGCTGACTGCTCCAGCATCTTGCTGTCACCTCCCAGGCCGTGGTGACAAAGGGGCTCTGGCCATAGAGACTGCGCCTCCAAGGGCCCAGCCCTGCTGGTCTGGATCATCTTGGTCCCTTGGTCTGGGAGGCAGACAGGGTGGTCTCCCATCAAGTGCCCACAGTGGTACCTGTAGAGGAAGGAGGTGCCACAGAGTCAGTGTCACTCTGGTTGAAGGCAGCATTGCTAGGGGTGAAGAGGGAGGCTGGAGGAAGCCGGGTTTCCCAGCCCAGGCTGGAGTCACAGCTCTTACTGGTTTCCACCCTTACTACTATGACTATAGCTTTTGTTATTAACAGTAGTGGTTGTTGTCGCCACACTCATGATTACCGTTGGTTGTTCTAAAACAATGGCTACACTGTATCAAGTGCTTACCACATGCCAGGTAGCATGCCAAGTACTTTATAAGTCTTATTTCATTTTATTCTCATAACCACTGAGAAATAGTATCGTTCCATTTTACAGCTAAGTAAGTTGAGGCTGAGAGAGGCAAAATCAGGCACCCAAAGTCACCGTTCTAGTGAGTGACAAAGTTGAGACCCTAGCCTCAGCCTCTTGGTGCGAAGGGTCATAAGAAAAGCCCAGAGCTCTCAAGTTTATTGTCTCATCTGAAGCTATCAGGCATTATTGTCTAGATCCATTCGCCAGCTCTTCAGTCACAGGTCAATTTGAACTGGCTTAAGCTACAAAGGGAATTCGCTAGCTCTTGTAGTAAAAGTCCGGGGATTTCAGGCATGGCCATATCCAGGGGTTCACCTAGGTCTGGTTTTTCTGTGTTGCCATGCCTCTCAAATAGGTTCTCTCCATGTGCTCCTCTTCCCAAACATCTCTTCACACCTATAATTCCAGCTCCATCCCCACAGCTCAGCAACCCCAGTGGGAAGAAAGCTCTTCCTTTACAGTGTCCCAGCAAAAGCTCCAAGAATGAGGCTCACTGGATCAGCCTGGGCCACATGCTCATCCTGAACTGATCACTGTGACTGGGGATGGGAGATGCTGACTGGCCAGCACTGGGTGAATCTACGGAGACCCTCATGAGAGGTTCTGTTCAGAGAGGTTTTGGAGCTGCCAATGGACGTGTGAAATGGGACCAGGCTGACAGTGGGCATCAGATTGCCACCTGACTCTTTGGGGAGCAATGAGGGCCAGGCCAGGGGATAATGGCCCCATTGCTACAAGCAGGCACTGGGTCAGGCAGACTGGTGTCCCTCATCCCTGGGTCTAGAGAAGTGCTGCCCCGCTCCCACCCTGGGGGCTCATCACACAGAGTTTTGGAGCTGAAAATATAGTCTGGCAGGGGCCAAATTGCCCAGAAAATGGCATTCTGCAATTCCCACCACCACCCCAAAAGGCAAGGCAATGTACAGATGCTGGAGAACTGTGAAACTAGCACTGCACACACGCTGTCACCACCACATCTCAGTGGCTCTTCACGTAACCCTAGGTGTTAGGTACCATCATGACCCCAGGTTTTCAGATCAGCAAATGAGGCTCAGAGAGGTGAAGTGACTTTCCCAAGGTCACAGAGCTGGGAGGTGGCAAAGCAGCCAATCAAGCCCACGCCTGTCCCACTCTGAAGCCTGGTGGTTCTCTTGGACATCGGCACAAGGGTGACTACAGAGTTTCCACTTTCGAGCAGCATGTTCCACCTTCCAGGTTTCTGGCTCTCACTTTTTCTAGGCAAGAGCCGGGCTCAAAGCCCTGCCAGGAACAGTCTGTGACCCATCACATGAGAAACCAAAATATTTTTCCTGGTGCGGGTTCACAGCTGATACTCTGTCAGGGCCAGCCAAACTGGTTACAAAGATGCGAGGACAGACCCAGTGGACACTAGCCCTAGCAGCCTGGTGGGGTGCAGTGGAGCCCCTCAAGAGGACTGGCACGAGCAGACTGACCCGGTGGGATTAGGTGTCCCTCCGTGTGCCTCCCGTGCTCTGCATTAGGAAGGCTGCCTGGTGGCGGGTCACAGTGTGATGCCATAGCCACCAGGCTCCCTCTGAGCCTCAGCCCTGCAACGTGGTAGAGTGACCCCAGAGAATCCTCAAAACTTTCCACACCCCCGTTCCTGTGTGTGTGAACCAGGGATAATATCCCTGCCTTCCAAGGTTATGGTGAGGCCCAAGTGAGATAGTCCGGAGAACAGCACAGCTCAGCCCAGCCCCAGAAACCCAGGAAGTGCTCAGTTCCAATGAGGGGCCCTGTGGTGACACTGTCACCGTCCCCCTTCGTCTCTGTTATTTTGTTCAGGGCTGCCAGAAGCCCAGCCCAGGCAATAAATCTTGACTGGTTTCAACCAGTGTTTCTCAACTGGAGGTGAATTTGCCCCTCAGGCAATTTCTGGAGACATTTCTGATTGTCACAACTAGTAGGTAGAGGCCAGGGATGCTGTTCAGCACCCACGCTGCACAAGACAGCGTCACAACAAACACCTACTCGGCCCAAAACATCAATAACATCAAGGATGAGAGATGCTGGTTGAAGCCAGTCCTGTACCCTGCTTCCCAGCCTCCCTTTCCACTGGGGGACACCTGTGACTAAGGAATGGCCAACAGGCCTAGGAGAGGGTTGGCTGGGAGCCTGCCTTGCAGAAGGGACAGAATTGCCACTCTTGCTTCCCCTCCCTGCCACTTCGTTCCCAGATCGGAGCTGTGCCTGGAGCTGCAGCGCTCACTGCAATGACAGGTGTCCAGCACACAGGAAAGGGGTGGAGATCAGAGAGGCTGGTCCTGGTCCTGACTTATCCAACCACGAAATCAGTGCCTGTGGCCACCACCCTTTGACTTCTGGTTATTGCGAACAATCAATTCCTATTACTTTAAGTTACTCAAATTACCTTCTTCTGTTACTTACAGCCAAATACAACCTTAATACATACAGAAGCTATTGATAGAAAAGATTGATGAAATTCACATCAACCCATAAATTTTTAAAAAGGAAAAAATGAAAGCCAAAATCCTTCCCAAAGCCTACGAAACCCCGAATGACCTGGCCCCTGCTTCCTCTCCTGCCTCATTTGCTACTTTGCCCCGTGTTACCCCCACCTCCAGCGCCTAGCTGACCCTGGACCGGCCACTGCAGGGCCCGGTCTGAGCTGCTCTCTTGGCCTGGATACTCCTCCCGCAGCCCTGAGTCACCCATCTCTCATCCTGCAGGTCTTTGGTGGCCCACCCCCTTATCCAATGCCATGTTCCACCAGAAATTATCTTCTTTGATTACCCTTTTCTCCCTCCCTCCCTTTTTCCTGTAAGCTACAGGAAAGGACTCCCCAGCCTCCTTCACAGCCATCTCCCCCAGCACATGGGAAACCCTCAAATACACTCACTGAAGAAGGAAGGAAAGAAATCAGCCTTCTTTCATTCCACAGTATTTATTAATTCTGTTTCCACAATCAGATCATTTTTAAAAATCATCTGAAAAGTCCTCTCTAATAAATATCTCTAATTTACAACTTTTTTTGGATTATACAAATGAACCGAGTCTTTATTAAACACACTCTGCCCAATCCCTGACAGAGTTTTAGAGTGAGTCCATGCTGGAGGGTTGCTGCGACTGCAGAATGTCAGCCTGACCCTCTTCTCAGGCAGGTGCACAGTGGGGTCAGTAATTCACACTCCGCATGGTGGCCACGGTGGTGGCGAGGCGATGGGGCAGGCCTTTGCTGACCTGTCTGTAATCTTCAGGCTTGGTCTTCAAGAGCATCACGATGTTCTGGAGGGTGCGGGATGGCTGCAGGCCCAGGGCATCCATCACATTGATCAGATAGTCTGTGGATTGGGGGAGACAGACACAGCTCCAGACTCAGCACCACAAGGAACTGCTCAGCACCAAAGGCCTCCCCTGAATAAGAAATAGAGAAGCCCCTCCACCCCCTACCAACTCCCCAAATGCTGAGCACCCACTCTGCAGAAAGGCCTTTAACCAGAGGTTTTCTCCAACAGGTCTAACCAGATGGGGAGCTCGGCTGAGTCCACAATTCTACGCAAGTAAAGGAAAAGCCGACATCACGCCCCTCCCCACCAGCACCAGTCTGAAGGGCCAGCTGACCTCACCCAAAGCTGTGCACTGGGGACTCCTGAGTTCACGTCCCCTGTGACCATGTGGAGAACGCAAAGGGTTAGGAGACACATGCGCTCACTTGAGCAGCTACCACAGGCTTTGTATCAGACCCCACATGAAGACAAGGACAGCGTGCGAGGCGGCAGCCTGGTATAATGCAGGGTCCTACACTTCCCAGATAACTCTTGGGGGACTAGTTAAATACAGATTTCCAAGCTAATCCCCAGACCAAGTCGACGACAATCTCTGAGAGAAGATTCTAGGGTTCATTCTACAAAGTGGCCCCAAGGATCCTAACCACTGGGCAGGCTGGGAGACACTGGTGGAACGAAGAAGAAGCCAGGTGCAGCCCAGTGTGACCTCGACGGAGTCCCTGCATCTCCCCAAGTCTCTGCTCATCTGTCGACGCAGTCAATACCCATGAGGCAGCATGGATTAAAAGGGACAAAGGACATGAAAGAACCTGATGTGCTGCAGGATCAATGAACAGGGGCCGCCTTTCATATGTCCTTTCTGGGTGGGCAGAACCCAAACCCGAGGGCAGCGAGCCACATATCCTCCAGGTCCTTGCCTTCCTGCTCTGTCACTGACAGCCTGCCCTGTCACTCTGCCCCCTTGCCTGGGCTGTCTCCTTTCCCTGACTCGACTGGAGCACCTGCCTCTTCCCTTGTGTCTTCTTTTCGAGGCCCAGCACAGGGCAAGACCCTAGGAGTGGCTGCTCTGTCCCAGCCAGGTGACCCACATCCAACCCAGAATGGGCCACCTCCTGGGAAGGCTGCGCCAGTCATAGGCACGCAGGCACCCGCTGCTTCCTGAGCGCGGCCCCCACACCATGCACTGCACTTTCTGCGGCCAGAGCTGCAAACTGGGAGCCAGGGTCTGCTGGGCCATTTTTGTTGGGCTGGCAGCATTTCTGTTTCGCCTGTGGTAAAAGGCAGGCCCCACACTCTGTGGTCTTGCACCCTGTCAGCCTCACACCTCAGCTCTGCTTCCCGGCCCTGCCCACTTCCCTTACAGCACGGGCTCAGTAGTATGGAAACTGCCTCAGCCACTGCAGCACCCCATCTTCTAGCACCATGGCTGGCACATGGCAGACGCTCGATCAATGTGGAATGAGTGAACAAGTGAATCTGGAGGGGACTCGACAGGGAAGGGAAATGACATAGACAACAGAACTCTAGGGGTAAATCCCGAATCTCGCTTCAATCACTGGTTCCGGTGGGTTCTCTCCCCAGTGCCTGTACTAACTGGGAACTCGGATGAGCATTTGATTTTCCACATGTCTCTTCTCTGAATGCTGTGCCTAGGGAAATGGCTGAAAAGGCGGCTGTTGCTCTGATAACTAACTGCTGAGAACAATGAAATATGCAGGGGTCAGGAAACTGGGGCAGCTGGATTCTAGGCCTGGCTCCATCACTAACCACTCCAGTGCCCAGAGGAAAGCACCTCATTCCTAGTCCTACTGCAATACAAGTGGCAAGGCTGAGCCTGGTCTGACCCTGTGGTCACCCAGGTCAAAGCTCTGGCTGGGTCCCCCAGGGAGCTGATCTTTAAGGCTCCTATCACCTTCTCTCGTGACCACCCAAGAGGTGCCTTGAGCTAAAGAACAGGTAGGTCAATGGAAGAAAACCAAGAGGCTGGGGAGTAGCATCCCCAAGCTCGGGGCAGCACCTGGGAGTGAGGCCCCACTACAATGAGTGCAGCAGGAGCTGGGGACACGCCCACGGCTTGGGAGGTAGGCTGGTTTTCTGATGGAGATCACGGACTGGTCATGCAACTACTCTGTGCCCCGTTCCCTTATCAGGCAATGGAAAAAAGGCAGCTGCCTCACAGGGGAGTTTGGGGATTGCATAAGATGATGGGTGCGAGCGCTGGGTTTGGTGTCCGGCATGCCCGGCACGTAGTAAGAGCTTAATAAATGTTAGGTAGTAACTATTATGTAAATGAAGCAAAGGCCAGACAGGGCCAGGCTGCATGACTCATTTCAGCTCATCTCACTGAAGCTCCCCTTAATGGGTCTCCACCTCAGCAGCCAATCAGAATCTCCAGGAGACTTGGTATAAGCTTCCTGGAGGGTGAGAGGGGGAGTGACAGATGCAGTGGGCAATGGCAGTGCCTCCCATTGCCTGCCCGTGGCCCTCACCGATGTCGGTGGCCAGCTGCTTGGTTGAGTGCGGGGTCAGCTCAGGGATCTGGAGGATCACGTCACAGTAGGTCTGCATCGTGGCTCTGGCGATGGAGCCCAGCCAGTTGTCAGCCATGTTGTCCAGCTCAGGCAATTCATCCCCTGGAAAGGGAAAGAAGGTCACCAAGAAAACGCAGAAAGTGCTCGGGAAAAATTCAGCCCTGCTGGGTGATGTGGCCCACTATAAGTGCTATGCCCACAGACATGCCAGGAAGCTTACGGTCTTGATGGGAAGCAGGGAATCAGAGGACATTTCAATCTCAGGTGAGTTGGTTCTGACTAAGTACAATGAGGATTCAGGAAGTGAGCAGTCAGGTGACGCTGAATAACTTATGAGTCCCTGAAAGCCTTGGCACTGACTCTAGCCATGTAGGCAGGAGCATGTCTGCAGACAGGGAGTGACATGGAGGGCAGGAGGGAGATCCAGTGAGAGGGGAGCCCGAAACTGAAAGTTAGCAGGTGGGTAGTTGGCACGGGTGGGAACGGGAGGACACCGACCCACCACTAGGAGGCAAAGGGCAATGGCCAGAACACAGGCGTCACATAAGAGTGGAGACTTGGAGTCAAGGCCAACTCCACCACTAAGGAGCTGAGTGCTACCTAACCTCTCAGAGACTGGGTTTTCATCTGTGAAGTGGAGAGTATAGCAGCCCTGACTTCATGGGGCTGTTGCGGGAGTTAAGTTGGAGAAGACACACAAGGCCCTTGGCACACACTTGGTGCTCAACACCCAGCAGCCATTAGTGCTGGAATAACTACAGGGAGGGGAGAGTGCGTCCAAGGAGCAGTGGGAAATAAACTGCTGGGGAAGAGAGCGGGGTCACAGAGGGCACCCCAAGAACCATGTGGCTCCCATGTCACAGGAGATGGGAAACTGCTGTAGGTTCCCAGCAAGGTTGCAGCAGGGCCAGCCTGTGCAGGGGAGCCAGTCAGGCTGTGGCAGGGTGAAGGGGTGAGATGGAGCAACCATCCAAGCAAGAGAGAGATGGGCCTGGCCTCCTGGGGAAAGAGGACACTTGATAGCAGGAATGGAAAGAGTGGGAGAAATGAAAGCAACACTGAAAAAAGTATGCAGCCAAGCAGTAAAAAAAGAATACATTTAAGAGAAGATAGGGGCTGGCTGGAGAGCTCAGTTGGTTAGAGTACAGCCTTGTAACACTAAGGTCAAGGTCAATGGTTCAGATCGCCATACCGGCCAGCTGCCCAAAAAAGAAAAAAGACTATTAAGAGAAGATAAGAGGCAGAGAAAAGCCCTGGGCACGGGGCTGGCTGGAGAGCTCAGTTGGTTAGAGTACAGCCTTGTAACACTAAGGTCAAGGTCAAGGGTTCAGATGGCCATACCGGCCAGCTGCCCAAAAAAGAAAAAAGACTATTAAGAGAAGATAAGAGGCAGAGAAAAGCCCTGGGCAGCCCTCCCACCACGTGCACAGAAGGCAGGATCCAGCGCCATCTGCTGTGATCAAGGAAGCCCAGGCAGGGAAAAGCCCTGGGCAGCCCTCCCACCACGTGCACAGAAGGCAGGATCCAGCGCCATCTGCTGTGATCAAGGAAGCCCAGGCAGGGAAAAGCCCTGGGCAGCCCTCCCACTGCCTGCAGAGAAAGCAGGACCTAGCACTGCCCACTGCAACAGGGAAGGCCCAGTTGGGAAAATCCCCAGGCAGCCCTCCCACTGCTCACACAGAAGGTGGGAGTGAGTGCTGCCACTGTGACCAGGAGGCCCCACATCGCTTCCAAGGAGGTGGCCCATAACAGCCACCCAGAGAAAGCAGGACCTAGCACTGCCCACTGCAACAGGGAAGGCCCAGTTGGGAAAATCCCCGGGCAGCCCTCCCACTGCTCACACAGAAGGTGGGAGTGAGTGCTGCCACTGTGACCAGGAGGCCCCACACCGCTTCCAAGGAGGTGGCCCATAACAGCCACTACACAGCTTCTACTGCTGCAAGGATGGCTTGCTATCACAGCAGCAGCTATGACCACCATGCAGATAGTCTGCCACATATTCAACTGCATTGACACAAGGACAGTCACCAGAGGAGCCTGGAAAAAGAGAAGGAAATCTTTCTCCTCAAAGTACACTCCAGAATTATATCACTTTATTACTCCAGAATAACAGAAAAAGCAACTGATCTATCAGACGACCAGAAGTCAATGTACAGATACTAGAAATACAAAAAAACAAGAAAATATGACACTACAAAGGAATATAGTAATTCTCAAGTATCAAACTCTATACAATAGGAAACCCTTGAAATGACTCAAAAGGAATTCTGAGTGACAATCTTAAGGAAACTCAATGAGGTAAGAGAAGACTCAGTCAGATAACATAACGGAATGAGAAAAAATATCCAGGATATGAAGAAGGAAATTTACAAAGAGATTAATACCTTAAAAAAGAATGTAGCAAAACTCTTGGAACTGAAGGATTCATTCAATGAAATAAAAAACATAACTGAGAGCTTAGGCAGCATATTAGAGCAAGGAGAAGAAAAAATTTCTGATCTCAAAGATGGTCTTTACAAAATAACTCAAGTAGGGCCAGCCCAGTGGCGCACTGGAGAGTGCGCCGCTTGGGAGCGCGGTAGCGCTCCCGCCGAGGGTTTGGATCCCATGTGGAGACCGGTTTCCGCTCACTGGCTGAATGCAGTGCGAGCGCAACACCAAGGGTTGCGATCCCGTTGCCGGTCCCTGGTACGGGCGCGACACCGAGGGTTGCGATCCCGTTACCGGTCAGTAAAAAAAAAGACAAAAAGGAAAAAATAAAATAAAATAACTCAAGTAGACAAAAAAAAAGGAAAAAAGAATTTTAAAAAATGAAGGAAGATTAAGAGAGCTAACAGACAACCTTAAGTGCACTAACATTTGAATCATCAGTGTTCCAGAAAGGGAGGAGAAAGGTAAAGGCACTGAAAATCTATTCAATGAAATAATAATGGAAACTCCCAGGTACAGGGAGAGACACAGACCTTCAAATCCAGGAAGCTCAAAAATCCCCAAATATATCAACCCAAAAAGATCCTCTCCAAGACACATTATAGTACAACTGGCAAAGCTCAAAGACAAAGACAGTCTCCTAGAAGCAGCAAAAGAAAAGCATCAAGTCACTTACAAGGAAGCCCCCATCAGATCAATAGCAGATTTCTCAACTGAAACTCTACAGGAAAGAAGAAAATGGGATGATATATTCAAAATACTTAAAGAAAAGAACTGTCAGCCAAGAATGCTATACCCAGCAAGGCTATCCTTCAGAAATGAGGGAGAAACAGTGTATTTCCCAAACAAAAACTGCAGTAGTTCATCACCACACAACCAGTCCTGCAAGAAATTGTCAAGGGAGTCCTGCATCTGGAATCTGAAAAACAATAATCACTACCACAAATACACAAAACCCACTGGTAAAACACAAATGCAAATGATGAAGAAAAAAGAAACTAAATCTTACCACCTCAAAAAAAAACAAACATTGAAGATGAATAATAAAAGGCCAAGAAAGGAACAAAAGATATTTAAAACCTTTATACAAAAAGCAATAAAATGGCAGGAGAAAAATACCTCTAAATAACAACCCTAAATGTAAACGGACTAAACTCCCCACTCAAAAGACACAGATTAACAGATTGGGTTAAAAAGCTAGACCCAACTATATGCTATCTTCAAGAGACTCACCTCACCTGTAAAGACACACACAGACTAATAGTGAAGGAATGGAAAAAGACATACCATGCAAATGGAAACCCAAATTGAGCAGGAGTAGCTATTCCTATATCAGATAAAATAGATTTTAAATCAAAAAACATAAAAAGAGAGAAAGAAGGCCATTATATAATGATAATAGGATCTATCCATCAAAAAGACATAACAATCATAAATATATATGCACCCAATGCTGGAGCACCCAGATATATAAAGCAAATACTATTAGACCTAAAGAAAGAGATAGACCCCAATATGATAACAGTGGGGGACCTGCACATCTGTCTCTCAACTCTAGACAGATCATCCAGGCAACAAATCAACCGAGAAACACAGGATGTAAACTACACGTTAGACCAACTGGATCTGGCAGATATCTACAGAATACTTCATCCAACAACTACAGAATATACATTCTTCTCATCAGCACATGAACATTCTCCAGGACAGATCTCACGTTAGATTACAAATCAAGTCTGAACAAATTTTAAAAAATCAAAATCATCTCAAGCATCTTTTCAGACCACAATGGATTAAAACTAGAAATTAATAACAAGCAAAACTCAGGACACTATACAAATACATGGGAATTAAACAACAGGTTCCTGAATGACCTGTGGGTCCAAGAAGAAATTAAACAGGAAATCAGAAAATTTATCGAAACCAACAAAAATAAAAACATATGATATCAAAACCTGTAGGATACTGCAAAAGCAGTACAAAGAGGGAAGTTTATGGCAATTAATGCACACATCAAAAAAATGGAAAGATTTCAAATAAACAACCTTATGCTACACCTCAAATAACAAGAAAAACAAAAACAACCCAATCCCAAAGTTAGTAGGTGGAAAGAAATAATTAAGATCAGAGCAGAACTGAAAGACATGGAGACCCCCAAAGTGATACAAGAGATCAATGAAACAAAAAGTTGTTTTTTTGAGAAGATAAACAAAATAGACAAACCATTAGCTAGGTTAACAACAACAACAACAACAACAAAGAAAATCCAAATAACAAAAACCAGAAATGAAAAAGGAGACATTACAACCAACATCATAGAAATATAAAGAATCATTAGAGACTGTTACAAACAACCATACACCAAAAAATTTGAAAACCTGTAGGAGATGGATTAATTTCTGGACCCATACAAACTACCCAGACTGAACCAAGAAGAAACAGAAAACCTGAAGAGACAAATAACAAGCAACGAGATTGAAGCAGTATAAATCAGCAGTCAACCAACAAAGAAAAGGATGGATTTACTGCTGAATTCTACCAAACCTTTAAAGAGGAATTAATACCAATTCTCTTCAAACTATTCCAAAAAGCTGAAAAAGAGGCCACTCTCCCAGACTCATTCTATGAGGCCAGCATCACCTTAATACCAAAACCAGACAAAGATACAACAAAAAAAGAAAACTACAGGCTAATATCTCTGACGAACACAGATGCAAAAATCCTCAACAAAATACTAGCAATCGGAATCCAGCAACACATCAAAAACATTGTTAACCATGATCAAGTTAGATTCATCCCAGGGAGACAAGGATGGTTCAACATACTCAAGTAAATAAATGTGATACAGCACATCAACAAAATCAAGGACAAAAACCATATGATTATCTCAATAGACAAAGAAAAGGCATTTGACAAAACTGAACATCCCTTCTTGATAAAGGCTTTCAGCAAATTAGTTATAGAAGGAAAGTATCTCAACACAATAAAAGCCATATACGACAAACCTACCAGCAATATCATCCAGAATGGGGAAAAGCTGAAAGCCTTTCCCTTAAGAACAGGAAAAAGACAAGGATGCCCAATCTCACCACTCCTATTTAACCTACTGTTAGAAGTACCAGCCAGAGCAATCAGGCAAGAAAAAGAAATAAAGAGGATTCACATTGGAAAGGACAAAGTCAAACTGGCTCTGTTTGCAGATGTCCTGATCCTATATATAGAAAAACCTAAAGATTCTACCAAAAAACTCATAGAGCTGATTAACAGTTTCAGTAATATTGCAGGATACAAAATCAACACCCCAAAATCAGTAGCATTTTTATTATCCAATAAGAAACTAGCAGAAAAAGAAATCAAAAAAGTAAGCTCATTTACAATAGTCTCCAAGAAAATATCTAGGAATCAATTTAACCAAGGAGGTGGATGATCACTACTGAAAGAAATTAAAGAAGACACAAAAAGGTGGAAAGACATTCCATTCTCTTAAATTGGAAGAATCAATATTGTGAAAATGTCCATACTACCCAAAGTGATCTACAGATTCAGTGCAATCCCCACCCAAATACCAATGACATTCTTCACAGAAATAGAAAAAAATAATCCTAACATTCATGTGGAACCACAAAAGACCCTGAACACCTGAGCAAAAAAATAAAGCCAGAGGCATAATATTCCCCAACACGGGCTGGAGAAAGGCTGGTTGGGGGACACAGGGAATAACTGCAGTTTGAGGTGCTGGACATGCTGACAGTATTGATCTGATCACCACATCTTGAACACAGGTGCTGATGATCAGCTCTGTGCCCCATGAAGATGTTTAATTGATAAAAATTTTAAAAAATTTTAAAAGCCCACTTGTAACATGTAGTATCTAGTTTTCAGTGACCAACATCTACAATAAACACCACTGTAAAATAAATAAATAAATAGTAAAAGGGAGAAGATAAATAAAATACTACTGCTACTATTAAAAGTAATAATATAGAATATAAAGCTACATGTAAAGAACCATCTGCACATAGAGCAAAGCACAGCAGAGGACACAAGGGGAAAAGGCCATACCAGTGTTGTAAATTGAAGGATTCTGTTATCTTTTTCTTTTTAAATTGTGATCTCTTTTTATACATAGCACCTGTACCACAAATACATACTAGAAGGTTAAAAAACAAAAATGGGGTTTGGTGATAACTGAGCACAAGGACAGTAATGTGGAATCTTGGTTTCCACTGTAGAAACTGACAACAGGGCTGGTTGTAATGTGGCCAGAAAGGCACCTTTGCAGGGAAGCTGGTTTGGGAGAGAAACCTCTCTCCTGCTGACTGACTTGATGGTACAATACCCAGAAAGGGCTGAAATTAATGGAACAGAGCCCCTAGTGCCTAGATTTGAGAGTTGCTATATTGAGTTAAAAACTAATGATGTGAAAAAGAAAGAAAAAGAGAAATGAAAATGAGCGAGGGGCTGAGTTCAGTGCCTCAAGAGACACTCCAGGTCGAGGGGCAGAGGCCGAGGAGGCATCCCGCTGGACACAGCCGATCACGAGCAGCCATTTTTTAACTGCACAAATCCCAATTTACCGAGGCCCTGCTGGGTCCTGGCTGCTCTGAGTGCCGGTGCTGGGTGGCCCTGCCCTTACCGCTTTCTGGCCAGGGGAGGAGGAAAACACCCGAGCACAGGGATGTCTGCTTCAGCAGAGGCAAGATCAAGACTAAGGCAAGCACAGAATCCAGAGCAAATAACTTCACTCTAGGCTGCTGAGGAAGGGCAGAGACAAATGGGCTGTTTGCCAGATGCACATGAGGAAAAAGAGCATCCCAGGCAGAGAGCACAGAAATTGTTTTTAAAAAGTGCCCATGAAAACAGAGCATAACTGAGCTGATGCTGTTTATGATAAAGGACATGTATATGGAGATCTGCAGAGAAAGACACATGGGAGAACAGTCCCTAAAGTGTCACAAGTGATTATCTCAGGAGGGTAGATTTTTAATTGGAGAAAAAGAGAAGCTATTTTCAAATTAAGAAAAAATCCTTCTGAGTGGCTGGAATGTGAGTGTGGGCACAGGAGAGGTAGACAGTGGGAGGGAGAGCAGGAGATGAGTCTGTGGGCGCTTCCTGGGCCAGGGAGAGCTTGGATTTCCATCCTGTGGCTTCTGGCGTGCCACCAGAGGTTTTTTAGCAGGCAGAGAACAATTAGTCAGAGGGACAGAACAAGCACCAGGAAATGGAAGCTCCATAGAAAGAAGGAGAGAAAAGAAATCAAAAGAAGGAAAGGGTGTGAAAGGCCAGGCAGATGAGGTGCTGGGCTCAGAAACACTTCCACTTTGGCATTTGATCTGGGGAATGGTCTGGCCACAACCACTTTCCAGTTGACCCAAGGCAGCCTCTACCTGAGCCATGCACTCCTGGCAGGCCTTCCCCAGTGGGTGTTTCCTGCGGCTCACCACGCAGCAGCAGCAGCTCATTGGTCTGCACCACCCAGGAGAGGAGCTGCCTCCTTCGGCCCCTACTCCAGGCCCAAAACAAGCAGGTGAGTCTGCACAACGCTCGGTACCTGCACCCCGGCCAGCACTGCCATCCCCTGCCCAGAATCACAAGTCCACCAGGACCCAGATCTGAGTTTTCCTGCAAATGATTCTGTTATAACCTATTGTGTGTATGTGAGTGTGTCTGACACAGAGAGAGAGACAGACAGACAGACACACACCTTGGACACTTTAACTTTCCCAAAGTTCCATTTCTTTTTTTTTTTTTTTGGTCTTTTGTCTTTTTCCGTGTCTGGTGACGGATCGCAACCCTCAGTGTTGCCCGCGTACCAGACCGGGGACCGGCAACGGGATCGCAACCCTCGGGGTTGCTCCCGCACCTCGCT
>NW_007726502.1:341481-342104 GCF_000696425.1 Galeopterus variegatus
GCCCCCAAAGTTCCATTTCTTTGTGGGAAAAGAACTTTCAAAGGTTTTTAAGTCTCCCTTCTACTTATGAGTATCACATCTCTTAGAAAAAGCCATTTAACTAAGCCAAAAAGTTCTCACTGGCTGTTCACTATCCACTTTTTAAAATTCCAGGGAGGGGGAGGGTTTTAAAAAGAGAGTGAACGAGGAGGTTAGTCTCTGCTCTCTGCTCTACCATTTTCACAATGTGATCCTCTGCCGTCACTATCACCACACCCAAGGCTCTCACCAGATGCATTTCCTGGACTCAGGACTTCCCAGCCTCAAAAACTGCAACAGCGGCGGAAGCAGCATCGGCCCCTCCTCAACCGAACATCAGGGCCCTCCAGACCCAGGTGGCCCAACATATCGAGCCGAGCTGGAGCTGACGTGCGGTGGCCGCACTCAGACCAGGGACTCCGCGCACTGCCCCCAATTCTCCTCTGAGTCTGCCTGCTCTGTTCATTAGACTGCCCAGTGGAACAGAAGATACTCTGCTCATTTCATATGATCTGTGGACTGTGAAACCCCCTGCCACAATGAGCAAACATCAAAGAAAAGATACCAGAAATACGAAAAATCAAGAAAGTACACCACCAAAAGAT
>NW_007726502.1:343189-343639 GCF_000696425.1 Galeopterus variegatus
GGAAAGAAATCATTAAGATCAGAGCACAACTTAATGAAATTGAAACCCAAAATCAATACAAAAGATCAGTGAATCGAAAAGTTGGTTTTTTGAAAAGATAAATATAATTGACAAACCATTAGCATGGCTAACAAAAAAAAAAAAGAAGAGAGAAGATTCAAATAACAAAAATTCAGAATGAAAAAGGCGATATTACAACTGATTCGTCTGAAATACAAGGAATCATTCGAGACTACCATAAACAACTATATGCCAACAAGTTTGAAAATCTGGAGGAAAAGGATAAACTTCTGGACACACACAAGCTCCCAAAACTGAGCCATGAAGATGTAGAAAATCTGATCAGACCAATAACAATAAAGGACATTGAAGCTGTTATCAGAAAACTACCAACAAAGGAAAGCCCAGGACCAGATGGATTCACAGCAGAATTTTACCAAACATTCAAAG
>NW_007726502.1:345218-374463 GCF_000696425.1 Galeopterus variegatus
GGGGGGGGGAGAAGACATAACAACTACAAAAAAAAAAAATATATATATATATATATATATAAATAAATGTACACATAAACATAGAAGGCTGATATGACTGACCAATAGCTACCCAGAGATAGGAATCCAAGTAGATCTTAACTTACTAAGTAAATAAATACAATTTTTTTCCCCAAACAATAAAAGTCAAACTATCATCAATACAAGCTAATAGTTTTGGAGGGTGGACTGGGGATTCAAGTTGACCAAGGAACTAAATCTTGGATATATCAGCCATTAGTGAGGACTGATATATTAGTAGAAATGTGCAGGCAAATCTCATTATTTCTCATTTCCATTGAGTGTCTATTTCAAGGTTAGAAAAAAAAAATGCTATCTGTCCTTCTGGGGGACATCTGAACATTCAAACAATACCGGATAAAATGGTCAGCTTGCAAACTTTTGAAAACACCACTGCCTGCAGGGTGAAAGGGCCTCTGTTAGATATCAATCTGCTCTGCATTAACTTTTTTATATGATGGTAGCAGTTTTTCTCTTAGTGGTGGTATCATTAGAGTTTCAATTGAGTTCACAAAAATCATTTTCTGGCTAAGTTTCCACTCAAACCCAGTTGCTATAGAAGTTGAATATCAGTGGCAGAGGTAATTAGTTAGCTAGTTATTATGACTTTACTTAGTACATTTTTAGCAGAAGGAAAAATGACAAAAACCTAAAGTAATTTTGTAGAAATACACAAGTGACTTCTTTTACCCATAGATCATTAGCACAGTGAACAGAATTTCAAAGAAACCACCAACACCTGAAATACCCAGTCCTGTTGTATTATTATGCAGTTGCCATCAGTTGATAGGGCCAGCAAGAACCACTTTAATAAAAATTATAGGGTACTTACTGTTGGAGGGCCTGAAACTATGGGAAAAACTGAAGATGGATTCCTCTCTGTAGGTAAATAGCAACTGTATATAAGTTATTGCCAAGAAAATTAGCTGTACCACCTTTGGATATTCTGCTGGCCAAAGACCCTCTTAGAAGCTTTAAAAAGTAGTTGCCAAAGAATTTCTCCAGGGGAACACTTGTCTCTGTAGACTATCCAAAAATTTTCTCTGTTCTTAAGCACTAATGTATTACTTGGCCTCTAGCCCCTGGTCTGGATTCTAGAGTTTACCAATCTCTATTTAATATCTACGTAATATCTCTATTTAATCTGATAAGGATTTTTCCTGACAAATGTGTCTTATGTTTTTTGTACCCTATATTAGATGCCCAATAAATGTTTGTTGGATGAATGAGTAAAAAAAAAAAAAAAAAAAAATTTCCAGGGAGGGAATTACCTTTCAATATCCTTAAATTTCAGTCTCTATCTCTAATTTCAAAAAGGCTTCCCTTCCCTACCCATAAGATTACATTAATATTCACCCATATTTTAAACTAGCAGGTTTCACATTTTCAATTTAAATTCTAAAAAGAATTTTTTCTTCAAAAATTATGAGTATCTTTTATGTTTATGATCCTATGAAACTTATGGAGGTTTCATTTGTATCATTTTTGTAAATGATTTATGGACATTTGACAACAATGTCTACTCTCTGTGGGATAAAATGCTTGATGTGTTGACTTAAATCAGGTGCACTGCTCAATTCCTTTCTAATCCTCATTAATTTTTCTTTTTGATTTGTCAGAGCCTAAAAGAGAGGTACAAGATTTTTCCCATACTAATGGGGTTTTGTCAGATGCTCATTAGGTGTCTGGCAGTTTCCTCTTTATTTCAGTGCTATGCTATTTGACAGTGGAGGGTACAGGACCACTATAGGTACCCCGTGGGATCCACCTTTTACCAACATAAAAGAATCACTTTGGTCCCATTTACTGTCTTTTGATTGGAATTTGACTTCATCCCATAGTCATGCAGTCATCTTGCTTTCTTTTTATTTGCATTTACATGGGACACCTTTTAGCATACCTTGACTTTTAACCTTTCCTTGTGATTTTATCTTCAGTGTGGAAACTATTTTTGAGCTGCTGAATCTGTCACATACCAAGTGGTATTTTTTTGCTAACCTTCCAGAGGGAGGCCGACAATGCCTAACATTAGGAATTAAGATGATTTCTGCTTGAGCATGTGCTCCCTATGCAGAACTGTCATCAAGTCCAGATAAGGGGGAAAAGGAGAAATGTTTAATTTATTGTATTTGTGTCTTGTCAGTTCAGAGATCCAGGAGCCTTGGGGAGTCAGGAGCAAGCTATAGCCATGGCATCTGGACAGGAAATTTTCCCTCTATGCTTTAGAGTTCATTTTTGACCTAACTGGCAAAATTATTCTTACGAGGCGTCAACTCTACATGGAATGTGGCCTACTGTGAGGGAGAGTAAGAGAGCAAGTGCCCAGCAGGACTCTGCCCTGCGAGCTTGCTTCCACCACCCATGAGTGCCTGTGACCCCGGGCCTCTTGCCACCACCTCCCCAGCCGAGCGGCACTGGTGGAGTTCACTACAGGAACCTCTGCCTGACTCCCGGGGGACACTCTGGATACAGTGAAACATAGTCAGGACAGCTCTTTCCCCAGCCTGGCCAGAACTGTGCCCTGCAGAAGTTCCTCAGAGGGTGCAACAGGTGGGCCCCGATCTTACTTAGAACAATTTTATATTTGTGCAACTACTTCAATGGGAGTTTGGAGAGACTTATGTTTGAGAGGTGAGGGCATGAAAAAGAAGCACTAAGTCACATCTTGAGCCCACCACAGGGGCGGCAGCTCCCTGGTGGCCTCTCACCTTGCTCAGGAGGAAACGGTAGCTTTCCAGAGTGCAGTGCCAGCTCCAAGGCAGAGTCCTCCTGAGTCACAAATGGCTCAAGATTCAGAGGGAGGGACATGATGTACTGCCCAATCTGAAACAGAAGAAAGCACTTTCAGCCTGACATTGATGTATACAGGTAATGACTTCATGCAGTAGATTTGTGTGAAGGTGGACAGACAAAATGATGGACTGACAAAACTGCTAGACCTGGGGTGATCCCAGCTCCAATCTTTCCAGTGTGTGGTAATACAGGTTATGGCAACACCTTAAAAAAAAATCAATGGTAGTTAGCATGTAAATTATAGATTCATCCTTCTCAGTAATGGCCCCAATATTTTTGGAATGCATTCAAAACAATCTCCACGTCAAATGAGGTCATGGATACCAAGATGCTTTGTTAAATTTAAGGCAGTCTATTTTAAATTAAGTTATCGTTATTGTTCACAGACAAAAAATCAGTAAGATGCTAATGTCAATAAGTATGTACCTAAGCAAGAAATTAAATCCTGTCTTCTATATTTGGATTAGGTTCTCTCGCTTCTTACCAGATTTAACCAGAGTAAGGAAGAAATTTTGTTTGAAAAAAGCCATTTACAAATTAATTTGGAGGGAAAAATATATTGTTTTCAATATACAAACTCTAGAAAATAAAGTTCAACGAAACCTTCTCAGCTAGTGGGGAATCATATAAGGTAGAGTTATAAGACATTTGGGACAAGCTCACAATTAATACAGCATTTGTCATGTGTCTGTCAGACGTACATGTGAATGGCACCATGGGTGTATTGTAGGCACTTATTTCTATTTCAACTCGTATGTGTTTTAAGGTAAACATATGTTTTATTTCAAAATAAGGTTGATTTTCAGGTTGCAACAACATATTTTTTTAAAAAAGGTCTTTGAGCCTATTGTTGCTTTTTTGTGTGTGGTACACGTTCATTCTATGACATTCACCTCACTGACACTTAATTCCACAAGCTAAGCATCAGATGACTACCAGAGAAGATCTTCTCCATCTGGCCTCATGCTCACCTACACAGGGGCAGGTCCCGCTCAGAGTGTGGTGTCCAGAGGTTAACACAGACTCCAGAATCTACCCAGCGTAGAGAACTACAGGATGACTACGTCCTCATTCACAAACACTGAATATGGCCTGGCTCCAGTAATTATAGACATCCAACTAACCATCATGCTAATGAAAAATTTGGTATCTCTCTAAAGAAGTACAGATGGTAAAATAAAGTAATTCAGCACTTTTTCCTTTACTTAGTACAAATTTTCACTTAAACTAGGCAAGTGGCCCTTTACCTCACTAACAGC
Source organism: Galeopterus variegatus (assembly GCF_000696425.1). Classification (NCBI taxonomy): domain Eukaryota; kingdom Metazoa; phylum Chordata; class Mammalia; order Dermoptera; family Cynocephalidae; genus Galeopterus; species Galeopterus variegatus. Next base: position 349,331 of record NW_007726502.1, read on the forward strand.
AACAACCACTGTACATTTCAGCTTGAAAATGGTGACAAAATTATCATCTCCCACAAGGCTGGGGGAAGAAAAGGTGCTGATTTCTAGTGTTGGAACTTCCCCATTCTAATTCCATTCAACAAGCACTTCCTGAACACCTACTATGTGCAAAGAGCCCAGGCATATTCCTGTATTCGGTATACCTTTCACCTGTAGCCATAATCTTTTGGCTAAATCCATGGACCCAGTTTCACTCGAAATAAAGCATCATCATTATATCTTGCCAATATATTGTATTTACATTTTCAGAGCATTTTCTCATATTTCATCCCTTTACAATGCCCACATGGTTTTGTGTGGGTGAGGACATTCACTAACTAGGCAAAGTATCAATTAGGTGCAAAATTTCAATAATCTGACATCTCAAACTTCAAATGGCCTTAGACTGTAGGGATTCCATGGCTCTGGGTTTCTCTCAGTAGTCTTGTCTATATTGATTCTTTGGAAATCTATGTGGAAAGGAATGCTTATCATCACACCTATGGATATTTTTTGATTATTCTCATGTATTCAATAAACACTCTTGATATCTGGTTTGGGCAGACTCAGTGACTTACAAAAATGAAAAGCTTTGAGGTCAGACAGACTTGGGTTTAAGTCCTGGCTCTTCTACCATGAGACCTTGGACAACTTCATCTGTCAAGACCCTGGTTTCACCATCACTGAAATGAGGACGATCTCATACTTACTACAAAGGACTGCGGTGGGGATGAAATTAGTATCATGAGCTTTGCACATAAAGCACCTGCGTCCTAACAGAGCAGCCACTGGGAAAGGGGCTGCTTCTTACAGCCCTACCCAACCTGCCCCAGAGCTTTGGTGCTTGCCTGTGAGAAAGGGCTACTGCCCACCATCTCACGGACACGATCTAGACCATGTAAGTTACAGCACCGATGAAGCCTGGCACTGTCCTTGCACACAGTGCATGTGCAGTAAATGTTCCTTTCCCAAGTTCAGGTCATTGGCCTCCAGGGACAATGATCTCGACAACTCAGGAGGGCCACAGCAGGTGGGAAAGGGCCATGACCTGGAAACTTGTCCTGGCCTCTTTATTTCCCTATGCCACAGTGTTTCAACCTTAGAACCAATTGGTAGCCTCTCAATTCCCTTCCAGCGACATCATTTTCTGAGTCAATTTAGACCATAGCGCATATTGTCTTGACTGTAAAAATAAGATTATTCTTATTGGTTATAAAAACCAACCCATCTTAACAGTTTCATCAACACAGGATATCAGGTGGTGCCTGGAAAACAGAAGGAGGAAAGTGACTGCCATTTGACACTTGATGCTGCTCCCACTGAACAGAGCAGAAAGCCCCCTCCTCACTGTTAGCCAGTGGGACTGCAACACCCTTCTTCTAACTGTACACTATTGACTTTTAAAATCCCTTTAAGTCTACTACAATAGAGTCACCACTTACATGGGGGTTGGGTTCTAAGATAATAGCACAAGGCAGAAATCACCTTAAAAATCCCACAATCTCCCATTCTGTGAGGTATGCATGGCTTGGGGTATATTATTCTTACACAGTATTTCTTATGCAACTGGACTAGGCTGCAGACGACCTGGATGGTCGTTGATGCGAAGGGGTAAACGGGGAAAGGGAAAGGACTCCAAGTGCCCCTGCTCCCTGCAGGGTGTATTCTGCTCTCTTTTAACATTGAACCTCTGCAACTACAGTTCTTCTTGAGAAACTTGTATGCTGCTGTGAAAATAAACATAAAAGCACTCTGCACAGAGCCTGTCACACAGTAGGCGCTCATCAAAGTTTGCTGAATTTGAATTCAGAACCACACACACACTGTTCTTTTGAAAAATCATAGTGAAAAATTTGGCCACATGCTCCCTGACTTCCTAAGTTTTCCTACTGGATGCTCGACTCTGATGCCCCTGGGTACTGGCCACATCTCATACTGGAAGAGATGGAGGAGGGGTTAGAATGTGTTAGGGTTTGAAACCACCATGTGGCTCTAAGTCCAGGATCTGGATGAAGACTAACCAAAAGCAAAGGTCCAGACAGCACTGAGGGAGTAACTACTATTTTCCCTGGAAAGGCCAGAATCACAGAAAAAGTGAGGTCTGAAATACTAGGGCCACCCTGGAGAAGCACACAGGAGCTCTTACGTTGCTGATGTACTCCAGAGGGGTGAGACTAAAGGCGGGCAGGTCGTCCGTCAGGGTCTCTCCAATGCCGGCTGTGTTCCAGCTCTAGGGAAGGAAGGAGAGGAAGCGATCAGCCCACAGCTGCCAGGCAACCCAGGAAAATACCCAGAAAATGATGTGTGGCCTTCCCCTTAGGCATCGTCTTTGGTCAGAGCTGACCTTTGGACACACCGCCACGCAGCAGGCCAGTAACTCCTCTTTAAATCTTTACCTTGAAGCCCGCCATAGAGACAGTAATTGTTTCTCTCTCTCTGAATTCCTGCAGATCCATAAAGCAGGAACCAATCCCTTTTATCTCACTGAGAATGTGAAATGGGAGAGTCAGATACACTTTGGTCTGAGCTTCTCTACGTGGTGGAGTCACCATGTAAAAAGCTGCTGGGTGCAGGTAGCCTTGCTAACTCTTGGGCCTTTAGCATTCTGAGAAGAGGACCCCTAGAGTCCTCCACAAAGACAGGTGCAAAACCCTTCTCTTGGAAGGGAGGCTTAGGAAGCCCCTGTGAATGCAGAAATATCCAGGCCTCCTTCACCAATACTATTTTACCTAAATTAAAACTGCTGCTTTTATTTCTGTCTGCCCTCTGGGTCTATTTCTCAACTGATTCAGAACTCAGAGGAAAAGTAGGCTTCAAACGTCAAAGACTGCCTCTTTTTGATCCCTCCGTCTGAAGAGAACCTCAGCACCAACACATGTTCCTTATCATTTAAAGTGGAGATGGCTGCAACCTCACTATGTGAGCCTTCTCGGCATTCTGTACGGAGTTAGGTAAATTACCAACCCACTTGTGCTTACAGACTTCAGCTTGGCCCACCTTCACACAGACATCTAGTTTCTTAATTGCAACCTGACCTGACCCCACCCTAAAGACAGCCTGGAAAACAAGACCCTTTCTGGCTGGACTCCTAGAGTGACTCCTGAGGTCACATAGCTGATCTCTGCAGCCACCTGATGTCCGATCCGGTTGCTTGATCCTTTAAGTAGCATTCCAGGAATGGAATGACCATGTCCACCACTGGGCTCCCAGCCCAGGCTTAGCCTCAGCAGGCCTCCCCACACTCTAGCACCAACTTGATTCGGTCTCATTTTCTTCACTGTAGACAAGTTTCTTTCTTCCCCACCCCAGCCCCCCCACCCCTACAGTTTCCTAAACTCCTTGTTCTCACTTGAGAATCTTTTTTCATTTCAATATATCCTCCCTTTTTCCCAGGTATCTCCCAATCCACTGAGAAGGAGCACTCCAACCACCCACATTTATCAAATGCCCATGATGTATGATGTCTCGTGCTGGGCATGGTAGAGGACACCAAAAAAGGCAAGACTTGGTCACTGTTCTTCAGAAGCTACCTGGGGAAGCAAGACCCCCTACACACCCCCACCCTGTACACCCCACACCTTCCATCCTGTTCTCTCCCCTCCCCACCTCCCCGCTGCACGCACACACGGCAGGTTTCCACTTCTAGAGTCCTCAGTATCAGGCAAGGCTTCATGCAATGAGAGCTCAGAGGAGCAAGAGCTCAGGGTGACTAGAGAAGGGGCCGGCCACAGACACATGCAGTGAGTGGGTGCCCAGGAGCCGAGATAAGGCTGGGAGGAGAAGGCACAGCTCTGAACACCAGGCTAAGAAAAGACTTTACCTTCAACAAGTAAATTGCAGGGGGGAAAAAAGAGAGATGGATGGAAAATCTGTAGTTCAAAAGAGACACAAAAGAAATATTAATCAATCCCAATGTGCAGAATCCTGGATTCTGGATCCCCGATCCTGACTCACACAGTTAAAATAAATCATGATATTTATAAGACAATTAGAAATGTGAACAATGATTGATGATATTAAGGAATTCTTTTTCTTTTTTAGGGGTGTTTAAGGTATTGTGACTATTTTTAGAGTCCTTATGTTTTAGATAAGATAATGGATATGAAATAGAATGGCCAGAAGCTGATAATCTTTGAAGCAGGGTGATGAGTACATAAAGTTCCTTATACTCTTCTCTCTACTTTCACACGTGTGTGAAAATTTCCATAATAAAAAGTTTTAAACAACAGAGATCAGACTGGGCCTGGGGAGCCAGAGGAGGGTTTTGAATGGGGAAACATAAAATCAGAGCTGGGCCTTAGGAAGAAGGTTCTGAGGAGGGTTGGGGGAGGGGAGGCAGATGAAAAGCTCAAAAATCCTTCAGAGGTGATGAGAAGCCGAACAAGGCAAGTGGCCATGGAAACAGGAGGGAGATGCATGGAAAAGGAACAGTGACACTTGGTGGCTCCTTGGCTGCAGCTGCAGTGAGGAGGGGTGCAGTGGAGGAGCCGGGATGGTGACGGGCAGGGGAGCAGAGTGAGGACGGCCAAAGGCAAAGGTGAGCGCAGCTGCACAGCCCACCCACACAGCTCACCCAAGGGACATGCTGGGGTCTGGGGGCCCTAGGAGGCTCCAGAGAGGAGCAGGAGCAGCAGCATCAGGATGCGATCAGGCAGGAGAGAGGGAGAGAGACGCCAGGTGGAAACAAGTTTGGAAGAAGGCAGGACAGTGGCCTGCGTGAGGGAGGGGCTTGAAAAGCAGGCAGGGAAGGGGCGCTTGATGAAGGCAACAGGGAAATGCTGCAGATGATTTTCCAATTGATCAAAAGTTATTTAAAATGTCCTCCAGATGGGCTTTCCCATCCACCTGTCACAAGGTAGTATAGGTAAACTTCAATAACCTACTTTGGAATTGAATCCAGTGTTGGTTTATGTCTTATATTATCAAAGGGCAATATAATTTACCAGCAAATGTTAAACACAAACATTTGGTGACTGGGGTTTAATTTTCAAACCCTAAGGCCAGAATGTTTGTCTCTGTACTATGTGCTGGCCCACTCAGAGGATGCCTCCCAGTCTCCAGAGCTGCCCAGGTTTGTTCCCAGTGGCCTTGCGCAGCAGCGATGCAGGCTGAACGGGAAGGCACAACCCCAGCCACCAAGGGCCACATCGTCATAACAAATGCTGGATTGCACACATGGAGGCAAAAGGCGGGTGGGAAGCACTAAAACTGTTTAAATGTGCAACTAAGACTAAATAACTGGGAGAATGGGCCGAGCCCGTGGCGCACCAGGAGAGTGCGGCGCTGGGAGTGCAGCAGCGCTCCTGCCGCGGGTTCGGATCCTATATAGGGATGGCCTGTACGCTCACTGGCTGAGCGCGGTGCGGCCAGTCTCAGGGAAAGACAAAGAAAAAAAAATAACTGGGAGAATGGGCCGAGCCCGTGGCGCACCAGGAGAGTGCGGCGCTGGGAGTGCAGCAGCGCTCCTGCCGCGGGTTCGGATCCTATATAGGGATGGCCTGTACGCTCACTGGCTGAGCGCGGTGCGGCCAGTCTCAGGAAAAGACAAAGAAAAAAAAATAACTGGGAGAATTAAGGTTTTCAGAACAGAAGGTCAATACCGTAAGCTTTGACAAAATAAGAATAATCCAGCAACCACATCTGGAGGGAATCAATATCAGTATCTAAAATGGAAACATGATTAACAAAAAGCAGTGACTCAATTGTTTTCATAGCCTTTTTTTTTTTTAAACCTTGGAGAGACCTTCTGGAAGCTCATCTTTTATAAAGAAACAATTATCTCAAGTTTAACAATTCCTTTGGTTTCATTTAGTTGCTCTTTTTTTCTAGTTAAATTTTTAAAAAATTATATTGTACACATTTTCTTTTTAAAAAATAGCATGTGCAGTATAATCCCATTTCTTCCTATAGATCTGTCTACTGATGCCTACTCCAGTTTTTGACGTGTATACGACTGTGCATCAAGAGATATCTGGATGGCTGGACACCAAATGTTTACACTGATTACTTCTAGATGGTGGGATTTTGAAAAAATTTGTGTTTTTTCTTTGTACTTTCCTGTGTTGCTTGAGTTTCTGCAAATGTATATAATTTTTATTTTAAAAACTCAAGTCAGTCATTCCTGTTAAAAAATGAGAATCACAGAAAGGAAAACTACCATTCATGAAGCATCCTCTCTGTGACTGGTGCTGTGTTGAATTCTACCATACACAACATCTCATTTAACCCTCACAAAACTGTACGATGAGAATTATCTCATGTACATGCATGTATCTCATGTATCTGCACTGTACAGATGAGGAGACGGAGGCTCACAGAGGAGTGAATGACCCCAGTCCTGTGATGCAAGAGACCACGCAGGGCAGTGCCCAGCACTGACCACCTGCCAAGGCATAGATGTCAGTTATCCACGTCATTTCTGCCACAGCTCTCCTGCAGTTTTACCCTCCCCCTCAATGCGAGAAATGCAAAATCTGATTGAAGGAGATCTCATGGCATTTTGCATGAAAAAATCATTAAGAGTAAAAATCGCAGAATTTCAGGGGTAGAAAGAACCTCAAAATCACGTAGTTAAGCTGAGTCATGTTATAGACAGATTCTGCTACCCAGACAGGGGATGAGACTTGACCATGGCCCTTGACTCCCAGTTTAATGTCATTTCCAGAAGGTGCAGAAAGCAGAAGAACCTGTAAGCACACCATACAAGTTCGTGTTGCTTCCTGAAAGTATCTCTTGGTTATTAAAGGCCCAAAATTGGAATCGAAATGGACCTGAAGAGTAAGATAGACTAAACATGGGCTGACCCACCCAGTAATCCAAAAGGAAAGAGATGAGATCTAGACCAGGGCAAGACACGGCAAGTGGAGAAGAAGTGACCGAGAAGCAACGCCTTAACAAAGAATCGGGCTGTTGGAAAAGAGAAGAGGGTGCAAGGCAAGGAAAGTGAGATAATTCTAGAAACAGCCAAATAGAACAGGTAACAAGCAAAGAAAGTAGCAGAACCCGACAAAGCCCCTCAGAAGCACAAGTCTCATAGGGCACTCTCTTGAGTGAAGTTCCAGAACCAATTCTCCAGAAATGTTTCATGTGGCATGGAAACAATCCAATCTCAAGACAATCAGTTCTTTTGACCTGGCCTAACTTATGCAGTGGCACATAATCTCCCTTACTTCTCTCTGAGAAGGCAGAGCTGTGTTGCTCCAAGTGGGGAAAGTTAATCAAGCGATATTAATAATCCTAAGAATCAGCCTGTAAATAAAGCAAGAGAGGAACTACAATTAAGATAAGAAATTCATGGTAAGCAATGAGTTGAAATGTGAAAGCGACTCTTTCCAGTCTAGGAGACTAAAAGTGGGGCCCTCCTAAAGCTCTTTGGGCAAGGAGGGGTAACCCTGTACTTGAATCCACTTGAGAGGGAGGTAGGACCTGTGGGGAGTCACTGCAGTTGGGGGGAACTCACATCCATCTTGGAAACGAGCAGCAGCTGCTGTTTGATGCGCAGGAAAACGGAATCAAAAGCCAGCTGGTGGGCCTGCTGGTTAAGCCGAGTCAGGGCTGCTCGAGATGCAGCCAGCAGGTTGTGATTACTTGACCCCTTCTCCTAAGACAAGAATACACAAAAGGCAGTTTGTTAGGCTCTGAATCCAACCAAGGTATTTGCTAAACATTTTGAAAAATCACAGAGAGGAATATAGTGGTCCCCAAACCTGTCTGTGCCCCAGGCCCCCTGGGAAACACACTGAGTACAGATTCACAAGCTGTACCCCAGAACTACTGAATCAGAGTCAACTAGGGTCGGAGCCCAGAAATCTATATTTTTAATTATCTTTCCCAAGGGATTCTGATGCATTTGTGCTAACATGAACTTATCGATTAGCAGTTTAGGAAAAACTAACCTGTGGCCATCCCTCAAGGATAGAGGAAAGGGAAAAAAGATCATAAGCTTCAGTGTAAATAAGAGTGATGGACACAGCCAGAGTGATTCCCAGGGAGGTCAGGTCAATAATACTCAGCCAAAAGCCAGAGTATGTACAACCTGTGTGAGACCCAAGGAATACCAAATGGCTTGAGAAAATAAAGAGATGGAAAATATAACCTTAGTTTTGCTATTAAAAATGAACCGATTACACAGATTAGCAATAAAGATAAACATAGTGGCTTTAACCTAATCATAGAAGCATGGATGAGTGAGTTCACAGAATTGCTTTAAGAAGTGGGTTTGTCAAGTTCAATGCAGCCAGTTGGGGAGTCAAGATGCAAAGAGATGAGGAGACCCTGGGAAGGTAACACTGAAGGCTCAGACATGTCCAGGCACGCTGTGCAGTTCACTGCCAGGGCTCTACGCCCTGCTTATTTTAGATTGCTTTTTGTGCTGCGGGAACAGCAATGTCTCCTGTCTGTCACCAACAGAAGAAAGGGAAGGATGCTTTGGAAAGGATGTCCATGGCTTCTTATAACCGTGGGGGCCATTCCCATGGAGGTGGGTGGCTCATTCCATTTTCTGGGAAGTTGTCCTATCCCTGGACCCCAAGGGCCCCAAAGCTCAAAGTCAACAGCAGCTTTATGACAGGTAAGACTTTAAAGAAAAAGCCAGGAGGGAATACTTATCTCCAAGTCCTCAAGTTTCCATGTGGAGGAATTTGCACTAGCTCCTGGAGTCCTTCCACCCCTCGTTCCTCCCCTGGGAGAGAGGAGTGACTTCTCTAGCTGCTGAGCTGGGTTCCACCTGCCTGCAGAAAGTGCATGTCTGGTCCCCTCTCTGCCATTCAGGAAAAGGGTACTGTCCCTGCGTGGGGGCCAGCAACTGTCCAACTCCACCAGTCCTGCTGACAAATTTAACTCTGGAGTGAAGTACAGTGAGCCCCTCTGGTAACAGATCTACAGCCACATTCTGCAACCAGGATTTATCAGCAGTAAAGAGCCATCTATCCAACTCCTACATCTATGTTTCAATGGGTTCCAAGCCAGTTTAGTTTATCAGCTCCTTAAAATCTCAACATAAACGAGAAGCAGCGTCAGGGCACAGCACAGCCTAGGGCCCACCCACACAGCCAGAAAGCTTGGATCCCAGAGAGAGTGAGCCACAAGAAAAAAGCTTTCATTTGCAAGAATGCCATCCATCCAGTCTCATACCTTCAGGGTATAAAGGATCTCCATTAAACTGGCATATTCAGCAGGGTTATCTTTCTGCAAGTAATTATATTCTTGCCATGGGTTCTTGGCAGAGCTCTTCCTGTCTGTCAAGATGCTATCCTGAAAACCGGCCAGGCTCCGAGGGCTGTAGGAGTCAGACAGATACTTCCCAGCTGTGGACAAAATCCTGTAATGAAAGTGATGACCGTTACGCCCCAAGCTATTTGTGTGGAACTTTCTTCTTGGAGCAGTCAGACAGCTCCTTACAAAAGCCCAGGGTATCCTCATGGGGCAGACTGAATTAAGGTCCAGTTTGAAAGGAAATGAAAACGCCCTTGGTCAGTTAAGAGTGAGCTGGGCCTCAGATGCACAATAATAACCTACACATTTCCTATCTAACACCCACGCCCCAAGAATATGCTATCTTCCTAATACAGCAGACAGCCTGTACAAGAGCAGTGCTCAGCTCACCACCGTCTGCAACACTGCATGTTCTATGCAGCCCTTCCTTGCATCACAGTGTGGAACAGTAAAATGCCAGGGTGAGCCACTGGCAACACAGCCTCAGAGACCACCCCCCAGCTGGTCCTGGAGATGGTGACAGCAGCTTACTGTATGCCACTTTACCCAAGGGGCTCACCTGTCCCACATACTAGGCTTGTGTGGTGTCTGTGTTCATTAGCACTGTAAAGTTTAAGGTGCTACAGGGAGATCTACTGAGAGAAACTGGTGCTTCCCAATTTCTTCAAGAAAGAAAAACACCTAGAGGAGGTCCTCTAGTACTGCCAGGGAAGTTGAATAACTACCTCCAACAAGGAAGACCTTCCCCTGATACTGACAATCCTCCACTGTTTCTCCTTAGCCCAACTTCACCATTCATCCTACACACTTAAATGTTAAAGAATTATATGAACGCATGTAACCAGGAGAAGGGACATTATAATAAATCCCAAATGTGGCCCATTTCCTGACCTCTCCTTTACTGTAATTTCTTATGAAAACAATACTTTGGGTACAGCAGTTTTTAGGGTGCACTCACTTTTCAAAAATGGATCCCCTAAATTTGTCAAGGAATGTCTATGCTTGCAAGTAAATCCCAGAGACACAATCTTCATCAGGAACCATTGCCAACACAAGCAGCTACCTGGCTCAGCCATTAAGGTCAAGTTAGCTTTTCCTGTCACCTAAGCCTATGATAATTTTGGTTGGGTCTTCTGTCTGCCAAAGTGTAGCCCATCCCTGCCACTGCCTTACTCCCAGTCTTCAGTATTTCTTGTGCAGATCGTGAACAGCCTTCCACTGGCTTCCCTTCCTCTAGTCCTTCCCTGCTCCACTTAATCTGTCCTAATGCGGGGGGACACATTAAGTAGAATGGTCTTTGCAGAATGTGAATCTGAGTTTGTCTTTTTCCCAAAGATACCTCAGTTCCCAGGATAAAACCAAAAATGCCTAGGCATGGCACACGGGATCCTCCATGGCTGGCACCCTCAAATCCTTACACACACTCCCTGCTCATCCGATTGGCCACAGTCCCAGCCCATGCACCACTTCCACACTTGCATGCTTGCTCATGTGCTCTCTCCACCTGAAATGCTCTCCCTCCTGCATGCACCTGAGGAGATCTTATCTCTCCTCCTCAAGGCCTGACCCCAAGGCTTCTCCTCTGCCAGGCCTTTCCTAATGTCCCAGCTAGACGCTCAGTCCTCGGCTTCCATCTGCCTCTCGCCTCTGTTGTGCATTTATCACACACTGTCTTGTCTCTCTCTCACCAGAAGGTGAGGGCAAAACACAGAGTACTCTTCATCTCCGAATTCCTAGCACCTAGCACAGTGCCTGGCACATGGCAGGTGCTCAATAATTATTTGCTGAATGACAGGTGACCCTGGGCTTGGTGACCAGGAAGGTGAGAACCAAGCTTTCATCTTTGCCCTCTGGGAAGTCAGCTCTCCTTTGCAGGCTACAGGTGTTTCAGTCTCAGACAGCTCAGGGGAAACTGACCTTATTGTATCAGCCTGCCATCCAAGATGAAAACATCTGGATATTTCAGGAATGTTTTAAGAAGTAAAGATTGTAGTTAAAAATGTCAGAATACATACAACTCCAACCCCGAGGTACTAATGGCATCATTTTCCTGGCCTCCTCTTCATCCAGACACCACCAGATGACCTAGCCATTAGCTTCTGATCCCCCGTTATATGTATTTACTCTTACGGTGAACTAAACCTTATTGAAATGAACACTTGATTTCTTCATCAGAAGGAATGTTTTCTCATCACTGAAATGTTTTCAATGTTTCAGAAATGTTTTCTCATCATTGCTGTGAGCTCTCAGCTAGCTCTTGAGGATGTCAGATGATTAAATGTGGTCCTTGCCTTCAAGAAGCTCCAACACCAATGGGGGAGTCCAGTGTGTGCCAGTGTGCCCGCTGCTGTGCCAGAAGGCAGTGAGTGCGCACAGAGTAGGAAGGATTACAATTCCATTTACTTCCTCCACTCGTTTCCTTTTCATGACATGTCAGTACCCATTCCTCAGCCGTGGAAACTTGCGCATGTATACTGGATTCCCAAAACCTGACTGTCCCACTGAACTGTCCCACTAAGACCTTACCCTGGTGAAAATACCACTGTTCCAAAAGTGAGTGGTGGACACCCAGAAAATACAGAGTAGTCACAGCAATCTCCCTTTATCTCACCCAAGTTGCCCAGGACAAGAAAAATCTCTCAGGTGACACCCAGCTCAGCCCTGCTTTATTCAGCCTATAAATCACAAAATGATCCCCTTCTGCAAATAAGTGATGTTAGGAGCCTGGCAGCCAATGTCACTCTTGTCGCCGAAGCAGTCTGCAGCGTTTTGAGCTATCGCCTCTGCCACCTGCCCGTGGGGAGTGGTCCCTGGTAGGAGTCTGGGTTCTGCGGGTGAGATTGATGGGGAGATAAGATAAGCTTTATAGGCGGCTGTCATACACGCGCTGTGCAGCCTCCCAGACGGGAACACAGATGGCGACTGTCCCTTTCCAGGCTCAGTGCTTCCAAGATGATGTCATCTCTTTCAGAGACTCCCTTGTATACACCCAGGCTGTTCTTGTCTCACCCAAAGCTCAGGCCAGCCTTTCAGCCTCTCTGGACTGCCAAATGCAGTTAGAGAGGCTCATCCTTTATCTATAACGTCCCCGTTCATCTTCCTAACCAGATCTTTCCTTACCCTTTGGAATGTAATATTCGCCTTCATTAAAAAATTAAAGAAAACCTGTATGTCCTGATATGGAAAACTGTTATACATGCAGAGAGAAGGCATGTCTAATGGCAGACAGTAATCTGTGAGAACACCTGGATGACTCAGGCATTGTCAAGGTTCAAATCACTGTCTCTCAGACACAGCTATTTCCAAAATAGTGGTTTTTTTAACTGAAAAAGTTATTCAGTGTTCCCTCATCTGTAAAAATGGGGTGAGAAGAGTACCTACTTCTTCAGCCACTGGGGGGACTAATGAATTAATTCACATAAAGTCCTTAAAATCAGAGCTCAATAAATATCATAAAGTGGGGGTGGGGAGAACAGTGATGTTTTTTCTAGAGAGGATTTTTAGAGTGAGTAGATTTTCAGTTTTTATTCTGTATACTAGTGAACTGTTTTGATTTTCACAATAAACAACTACTCTAATTAATAAGGTAATAAACTACACGCATTTCTTTTAAATATGTAAGTGTTCACTTTTCTCCTCTTCTCAGGAGTCCTCTGTGACTAACCTGGACCTCCTCATCCCTCTGCCACAGACAGGCCCCTCTGTGTGCCCGGGAGTGGCGTCCCCATTCACTTTATTGATATTATTCACACACGTCCCACTGTGTGCCTGGGTGCCTTAGTTTCATTCATTCCAGGAAGTTGCACAGTCTCTGTGCTGAGTGTCGTTGGATCATGAACAGTGACAGCCGCTCCTTTCTAGTCAGTGCAATGCCTTCCCCATAAAGAGAACCTCACACAGAATCTTGGGCTTGAATGCAGTCTAGGGGCTCAGAGATGAAGACAAAGAGTCATGAGAAGAAGAATCAGCCAACACGGAGTGCAGACTCCAAAGCCAGGATGACCTCCTTCTTCGGCAACTCATCCCAACCCCCGCCTCCTGCCCCCCGGTCCCCGCTGGGCCTCAGCTTTCAGCTCACTTTGTGCCACTGCCAAGAATGCCATTGCCCAGAGGTCACTTTAAGACAATAAAGATCATGTGAGAAGATGGTTAAGGGACTGCTGCTAGTCCCTCAAACAACTGTGTGAAACAGACTTCTTCCCCTCAACTCCTATAGAAAAGAAGAATCAGCCAGACCAAGGAATAAGACATTTAGCTGAAAGAAAGAAGGAAATCTGGGAAGTGAGAACCCTTTGAGGGGGAAAATGGTCTGAATGGGGCCACCTCAGGGCGAAGTAAAAGCTCTGGCAGGCATGAGAAGAGAGAAAGGGTAGAATGGACTTCTTCAGAGTGGCCCCAGAAGTTCTCCTTTGACACACAGCCCTTCAGCAGCACAGGATCCTGCTGCAGGACCCAGAAGGCAGGCGGTGTGGGTTAATCCTAACTCTGCAGGCTGGCCCAGGGGACTCCACCACCACCTGTAATGCTGTTTCTATGGGGACATTTATTTTGAGTCCCAACTTACAAACAAGCAGTCGGAACCCAGCCTATTAATAATGTGGAGACAACACGTACTATTTCCTCATTTAAGTTGAAACCTCTGTTTCTAACCAAAAGTGTGTGATCACTGCCAATCAGGACACAGACTTGTCCTTTTTAGGTGCTCAATAAATGTTTAATGATGACAATAATGACACCTCGTATCTAAGTACAGACAATGCTAGAGACCTGTGGTTTTCAGATGTGACCATATGCTGTCCTTGCTGCACTGTGTACTGGACAGCAACACTCCTTTCTTACCTGTTTGCTAGCTGCTGCTCGAAGTCCCCACACTGCCGCAAGAGCTCTCCACAGGTGGCTATTATCCTAAACAAAAGAAAAAGTACTTCAAGTTCAAGTATCTGGAATGCCGAAATTTACAGGACAAACATTGTCTCATTAATAAAAATTCTAAGTATTTGCTCCTTTTGGTGGTGCTTTTCTGGGAAAGCAGTTTAACCATTTGATGGCCAACCTGAAGTGTTTCATTAATGAGTAATTAATGTAAAAGGTCCCTTCTAATAACCTCTATGTCACTGGCCTCTCTCTGCATCACAATTCTATCAAAAAATCATCTCAAATTATTTTACATTTCCAAAATACTGGGCTATGTCCTTGAGAAAACAGGTTGGAAATACTTTGTATCTAAAATTTTTAAATCAAAATTTATTACCTAATATTTATTAGATGGCTTCTATTTGCAAAGCATAGAAAATTATTTTAATATTAGAAGTATATCTCTCTCTGATCACATGAAAGGCAATGAAGATTAATCCATTTGTTTTTCAGAGATAAGCATGAACGATCATATCTATATTTAATAATCCTTTAATTTTCTAGTAATTTTATGCCAGCCCTCAAATTCCAGCTACTGAGTCCTTCAACACCAAACTCATAATGTTAGAACAAATCCAAGGATTAGAAACATCTTAAGTCTAGTTAACTTTTAACCTTCTCTAAAAGTGCCCATCATCACCAGAGTATCTAGGCATTCCATCATAAGTTTATGAGAAAGCAAAGTATTCCACTCCCTTCAGGTGTAACAGAACAAACATGGCATGACATTTTCTGGTATACCAAGCCACCACAGATGATAAGGGACACAGTTAGCAACTAGAACATTAAATTTCATTGAAAAAAATAAAAGTCCAGAACAGAGCTCATGAAGCAATAATTCAAATGGTCCTGGGTGGTCCTGAACCTACCCTGACAGCCTTCAGTGGATCTAGTTCTGCTCTGGCATGGGCCACTGCATTGAGAACTACATGTGTCACGGGCACCCTGCACATGCCAGCTAGGCCAGGGGTCAGGCAAGAAATGTAAATGGATGAGGTGGGCCAGGTGAGGAGCAGCCTCTCTCTCTGAGTGTATATCCATGAAGAATGGTTTTAAGAAATTTCTAGATTGCTTTTTAGCTCAGCCTAATAGTACAGTAGTTAGAGCACTTGGGATTGGGTAGAACCACAGCACAACAGAGAACATGTGACCAGTCTATCAGCATCAGCTACCAGCCCATGTGGGTCTCTGTGACAATGCAGGCCCAGTATTGCCAGAGCTCCCAATTTTAGGTGATGTTAGAAATCTGGATTCTAGGGCTGGCCCGTGGCTCACTTAGGAGAGTGTGGCACTGATAACACCAAGGCCGCGGGTTCAGATCCCTATATAGGAATGGCCAGTTAGCTCACTTGGGAGAGCATGATGCTGACAACACCAAGTCAAGGGTTAAGATCCCCTTACTGGTCACCTTTAAAAAAAAAAAAAAAATCTGGATTCTGTTAAATCTGGCTTTTAAATGTTGGCAACTAGTCCAAATTTTTTTTAAATGCTATGATCAAACAAAATATGTCCATAGGTCAGATCTGGCCACAGGCCAGCATCTACATTCTCCAGCTGGAACATTCCCACCAGGCATTAGGGCTTGGTACAATAGGGTGTCTACTTAACAGCCTTCGGGTCACACAGGCTATCATGCAATCTGGCTGTCAACAGCACTTGAGAGGGTCACCTCAAAGGCTTTCAGTGAACTCTTCCATAGCCCTTTGTAGGCCAAAGAGCATTGCCTTAGCACTGAGTACTATGGTTCTTAGATCTAGAAACAGGATTTGATTAGCTATGCATTTTCTAAAATATAGACTATAAGTTATCCTAGGTCTATAAAAACTATAGGTTGTAGGGGGGGAGAACCTCACATCTAACATTAAAAATTTAAGTCATTAAAGGAGATGAGGCATTCATGAAGAACTTTTTAAAATATTTTAAGAGCTAGAGGAGTCTTTTTGGTATTTTGTTGTTGGTGGTGGTTGGTTTGGTTTGTTTTTTGTTTATTGTCTTGTTTTTAAAGTTTAGAGTATTAGCTTAAAAAAGGAAGTCAAAGAAAAAATGGATCCTTTACAAACACATTCATCGTTTTTACAAACTATATCATACATGTTTATGCTTACTATATTAGGCATGCACTTAAATTAATCCCCTCTTTACCTAATGGAGTTCTGAAAAGCCGTCCAGTCCTCTTGAAAAAGGGAATTGGGAGGAATATCATCCAGTTTACACTTCTTTCGGATTGACTGAAGAGTGTTAGTGAAATCAGACACATACCTATGGGGAAAGAGAAAACACTACAGGGGCATCGTCATAAACTCTTCAACTCTCAGACACTTGGAATTCCACAGCTTTGGACAAATTGCTAATGATCTTGGGAATGTTGTTAGAGGCTCCCACCGAGGAGTGAATCTACTTATAAACCTCTGACCACAAAAAGGTCTTCTCTGTGTGGCAAGACCGTCCTTACCATCTGGCAGAGCAGCTTAAGGGAGATGCTCAAGATTAGGACGAAGGGACGAACCAGCTTAGAGGTGATGCTGCTAAATTACCCCCTCATCCTGACAAATGCATTTCTTTGGAAGCAGGTTCAAAGAACTGTTCATGGTCCCACTGTCATAACTGACTGTGACCTGGGACACCGTAAGGCAATTTACTGATATCCGGGGTACTTCTGTAGCATCTCATCCCCTGGATTTAGATTAAATAGCCATGGCAGATAGATTAAAGCTCCATGCCAGGTAATGGCCCAACTATAATGGCACAGGGGCATGGTAGTGGACTAAAAGCCAGAAGACTCTCTCTCACAGAGTGAGCCTATCGCTCCCCTGTACACACACATTTTTCTTCGCAGCACCTAACACACTCTAATTCAACAGCTTGCTTCATGTATTTGTTTAATGTTTATTGCCGCTGCCTGACCATGCACACTGTGAGAAGAGGGATTGTGCTACGAAGGTAGCTCGTCACTGTATCCCCAGCCCAAGGCTGGGCATAAAGGAGACACACGGAGATATAGTTCCTGAGTGCATGAAAGATGTGCAAGGCAGCCCTGGGCAAGCACTTCAGTGTCTTTGGGCCTCAGTTTCCTCATCTTTAAAGTGGATTTCTGTACTGCCTCACAGAGCTGTTGTGATAACAAAATTAAATAAATGGAACAATACACACCACAGTTCTCTGAAAAGCATAACATGAAAGCTGGTGTGGGGTGGTGGTGTGTTTAAGGACGTTCTTGGAACAAGAGCAAACAGGTGCATGTCCCTGGGAGAGTGTGGTGAGAACAGGGGGACTCGTGTCCTCGGGAAGACAAGAAAGCCTGAGCCATCTGTGTGCATCACAGGAGGTCCTGCCCCTCTCCCTTCCCAAACCAGAAGCTCCGAGGAGAAAACATGATGATCCGGGGCACAACCCTAAACAGTCATTTGTGTCATGAAGAGAAGGCTGCTCAAAGAACCAAGCAGGAGAAACGGCTTCAGACCACTCCACTAACTGCAAACAACTCTGCTGCTCCTTCACAAAGGTCTTCAGGCTTCCAAGTGGAAAGCTACAGAACCACAGTCCCATGGACGGTACCTGCCCTTCACACCAAGAGACGTGACAGCTTTCCTGGGGAATTGGTCCTAAGGTGGAGGGGCATGGGCCTCCAGGACAAACTGACAGGGAATGTTAAGAACATAATCGTGCTTTAGCTACGGGGAGGTTAAACAAGTGTGTCCCCGCCCTGCAGCTATGACATACACTTATATAGGCAATCCAGCAATCCACACACACTGCTGAAGCTCCCGTGACAGATTGCCTGGGATGGCGAGCAGGCCACAGAGCACTTGCGGGGATGGTTTGTTCAGCCACAGTTTTCAGGCAGGCCTATATGAAAGTGCTTTTTATACTCTATTATCCTTCAATCCGGAATTCTAAATGCATTTATCATGAAATCTCAGAACAAAGTGTAGCTTGTATCACATTTGTGTCCTCAAACCCTCTCATTCTCTCTTACAATACACATTTCCAAGTGTCTTCCATGTGAGAGTCGCTGTGTTAGGGCTTTAATTACATGCTTTCTCTTAATATCCACGCCACCAAGGAAAGGAGGTATCAGCACCATCAGTTTACTCAGAGACTCAGGGGGCCAGCCCGGTGGCGCACTGCTACAGTGCGCCGCTTGGGAGTGCGGCCGCGCTCCCACCGAGGGTTCGGATCCCACATACAGACCGGTTCCCGCTCACTGGCTGAGCAAGGTGCGGGTGCAACACTGAGGGTTGCGATCCCGTTGCCGGTCCCGGTCCAGTACGGGCGCGACACTGAGGGTTGCAATCCGTTGCCGGACACGGAAAAAGACAAAAAGGAGAAAAAAAAGAGACTCAGGGAGGAGCATGACCTGTCAAGGTCCCGACTAGTACATGTCAAGGCCAGGATTGAAGCCCCAGCTGGTCCAGGTCCCATCACAGCTTTAAAGTCTCTAATTCTACAAGCACTGCCGCTGCAGTGTTCTGTGGTTTCAGCCTTGTTCAAGCAGGGCCAGTCTACTGCTGCCCCACATGCTCCATCCCCCTGCCCATCCTTCCGTAATGCCCTTCCCCAGCCCCTCCTCGCTACCGAACAATGTCCCGTTTGAACCCTGTTTGAACCCTGCTCGAACCCTGCTCGAGTTAACTTCAACCTGGTTTCCCTAACTAATTTTATAAACATTAGCTGTTTTGGTAAATTCGATATCTTCCCTTCTAGAGAAAGTGACCTGGTTTGGCCATATATCCTTTAAACCCTGCTCGAGTTAACTTCAACCTGGTTTCCCTAACTAATTTTATAAACATTAGCTATTTTGGTAAATTCGATATCTTCCCTTCTAGAGAAAGTGACCTGGTTTGGCCATATATCCTTTTATAGAGTTTGAATTTTTAATATGGACATGTATTATTTTTAAAAACAAAGTAATCAAAATAACAGAACAACTAAAAGGAAAGATGCAACTAACAAGAGCTCAGAGAAGCAGAGGACAAGAGAGAAGAACAGCCTTAAGAAAGCTCAAGTCCTCACCTCTCACAGTGGAGAGTCAAGAGATATTTAAAGTTGATTTAAAAAATCTTCCTTAAAGTTTGGAGAGAAGAATCAGAAGACTACAAGCAAAGGATTCAAAACTAGCTACTTCTGAGGACAGCAATGAAGGTGGGCAGGAAGGGAAGAAGACTCGCTTTTTTATGTCTTTTTGTATTTTTAAAAATTATTTCTAAAAGCATTATTTTCATTACTTTATAATAAAAGTTTTAGACCTAAAAAAAAACAGTAATTCTTTTCTTCCACAAAATCCTGGTTGGTGGCAGAGAGAAAGAGGCCAATGCTTATTTGATCAGCCTTTCTGTTGCTATGCTTCTATTCTGCAGGAGCACACCTGGGTTCACCTGGTCACACCTCCATCTGTGAGCAGGGCCCCTTGGCAGCCCCTTAGCTGCACCTGAGCTGCCCTTGGGAGGTGCAGAATACCTGTGGCAGTGACTCAGAGCACTGGGTCCAAGGGCCCTCAGGGCTCACAGGGGCATGCTCAGTATTTCTGGAATGACAAGAGCTCCCTAAACTTACAGCATAACAGCACTCAGTTCAATAAAAGGAAGTCCTTGAGACTCAAGGCAACTACATTCTAGAACAAACCACCAAGGGAGGGTCTCCTAGATCTGTCGATAAGCAAGAGAATGGAGCTTATAACTATGAAAGTTCTTACACCTCAGTTACACACATCAGGGAATCCAGGCTTATACTGTTTTCTTTTTCTCCTTTCTACAAAATATAATTTTAGTTTCTCCTTCTATCTTTCTTTTGGGGGAGAAGGGAACAGCTGTATTGAGATATAATTCACACACCACACAATTCATCCATTTACAAAGTACAGTTCAGTGGTTTTTGGTGTATTCACAGAGTTGTACAACCATCACTACAACTTTAAAACATTTTCATCACCACAAAAAGATTCATTGTGTTTTTTGTTTTCTTTTTGGCAGCTGGCAGGTACAGGGACCAAACCTGGGGCCTTGGTGTTATCAGTCATCACCCCAAAAAGAAATCTTTAGCAGTCATTCCCTATCTCCTCCAAATTTCCCCAGCCCCAGGCATCCACTAATCTATCTTCTTCTCTACAAATCTGCCTGCTCTGGACGTTTCATATGATAGAATCATGTAACATGTAATCTTTTGTGAATGGCTTCTTTCACATAATGTTTACGTTGCCTTTTTTATTATATATTTTTAATTATGCTACAAATATATGAATTTATGCACCTTTGTAAAAAATAAAATAATAACAAATAAAGCTTAATCCCCTACAATCACTGTCCCAGTCCTTCTCCATCGCCCCAAAGATAACTGATGTTTTGAGTTTATTACCTAACCTTCCACATCAGGACTTAGAAAACTTTTTCTGTTATGGTCCAGATAGTAAGTATTTTTGGCTTCTCAAGTCATGAGGTCTCTGTCCCAACTAATTAAGGGTGCCTTCTAGTGGGAAGGAGTGATAGGCCATAGGTTAAGTGAATGGGTATAGCTGTGTTCCAATACAACTTTACCTATAAAACGCTTAGCAAGCCAGATGTGACTTATGAGCTGTAGTTTTCCCACTGCTACTCTATAGGAATATATAATGCATTTTAAAGGACAAAAAAAGACCTAGAACAAGAGTCAGTATTCCTGGTTTTTTGTAAATAAAGTTTTATTGGAACACAGCCACACCCATTGATTCACGTATTGTCTATGGCTATTTTCATGCTACAAAGGCAGAGTGCTACAAAGGTCTCTATTGCAACAGAGACCGTACTATAAGGCCCCAAAAGCATAAAATACTACAGGCCCTTGGCAGAGAAGGCTTGCTGGACCTTGCTATGGAAAATATACCCTATCTTTTCGTATGTCATTTTTACATAATGTATTAGACTCTCTATATTGTTCTGCAACTTGCTTTTTTCCACTCAACAGTATGTTTTTGAGATCTATCCATGTTGATATGTGGAGATCTACTCAATACTTTGCTGTATAGGGTTCCCTTGTATGAATATCATATCTTATTTAGCCATTGCCTAGTGGATGGATGTTTAAAATGTTCCACCATTACAAACAATGCCATAATGAACAACCTTAAGAACATCATCTTGGGCTCAGGTGCAAGTGTTTCTCCAGGCTTCATCACAGGAATACAGAACACAGGCATTTTTAATTGGGACAGATACTGCTCTCCAATGTGGCCAGCCCTGTCCCCACTCCCCCAGACTTACTTGGCAAAGAGGGATTTCAGGGCTGTCAGCAGGCCGCAGGTCCCCAGGCCGTTGGTGAACCTGACGCATCTGTCAACAGCTGCAGACGCCAGAACAAACAGCTTGTTCGCAGAGTGGCTCAGCTCCTGCACACAGTCAATTACTTCCCCATGCTCCTGGCCAGAAAATACAGACACACAAAAGCCACATCAGACTCAAGACCACCTGAATAGACAGCATTAAGATAGTGGGAGACCCCCAAGCTCTCACTTAATAGGGATATCAGAAATACAGTCCCAAACAGTGACAGCTCTTCCAGAGGACAGTCTAAGTGGTCAGTGGGATCACAGAAATTAACTCCTGGCAGAAAAGCATGATCAGATGTCTAGTTTGTCCTTATAACTTTCATTTCTTCCCTCTTTTCCTGTGATTATTAAGATGGCATCTCTCCCTCTTGTTCTCCATCTAGGATTCAAATTCTCCATACCAGACACTCTAAAGGAATGTGGAGAAAGGAAAATGCTCCCTTCAGGCGCAAGAATGTAAGTGAAGCAGAACAGTCTTTCTAGGTACATCCCTAGAACACAGGCAAATGGCAAGAGGAAGCAGATTTCAGTTACTGTAAGATCAGTTCTTCAATGTTAACTCACCTCGTGCTACACAACCTTAAATGACTTGAAAACAAAATATCTGAAATGGAAATGGACTTGATGCCCCTGCTGCTGCCCACACAGTGATCCTGCACCCACAGCATGGTCTGTGAATGCTAAGCTCCTGTATCTTCCTTAAACAAAAGACCACCTTTAATAAGAAATTACTAAGTCAGGGAGTTAATCAACTTACCCGCAAAAGATTAAAGCTTCTCGTTTTGCTAAACCTTTATTGGAAATTTTAAACAGAAAATTGGTAGCATATCTGTGGTCTCTTTTTACTTTTGGATTGCAAGAGGTACTTAAAGCCCATTTTTTTTGCACACCTGATCCACCCACCAACCCTCTGCCAGACCTGGCTGAGAGCCTGGCAACCAGAATGCTTCCTAAATGGTCATTGGCAGTTCTGTGACATTACCAAAGGCATGGCGCTGATCTGGATGAGGAGGTGGCTCTCTTCCAGGTCACCATACTTCAGCTGGTAGGTTTTGTACGGCCCATACACAGCATCCACCAGCTCCATGACTTTCACCAGGTTGTGCTCATCTTTAGGGAATCAGAAATTAAAATCAATAATGAACGAAGAATCTGAAATTAATTGCGAGAAAGCAACAGGTGAGAAGTACTCTACTAGAAGTTTTCCTGTTTTATCTCTGCATTGACATCTTGTTAATCTGCTTTTACCATTCAAGGAAGCTTCTTCAACAATCACTTCATTAAATATTTGGATAAATTTGGGCTTTTTGTATTGTTTGCCTAAAGCACTATTAAAAGCACTAACCCCTCTTAATCCCCCAACCCATCATAGTTAAGAATCCCTTTAAATGATAACTCTCATCAGGGTCAGATTCAAAGAACTGCTACAGAGAAAAGGCCCAGTAGGAAGAATGTTTTCCATTTCAAGTGTTCCCAGGACTTTATAGAAATGAGACACTCCATACACTAGGCATTTCAAAAATTCCTATGTTCAGCTACATAAAAATTTAAAACATGTTTGTATCAAAAATATAAATGTGCATATTCTACAATACAGCAATTCAGCTTCTGAGAATTAACCCTAAGAAATCAACAAATATGCAGAGATACAGTACACATAGAAGGATGTTCACGGAAACATTGCTCAGGATCAGAAAGTTTTGGAAATAATCTCAACAGGGGATGGGTAAATGTAACAGCCTTACTCATCTCCTCACATCCTTCTGGTCCTTTCCAATCTGTCCTCCACACTGAGGCTGGAAGAATATTCCCCAACAGAAACCTGATCACATTCCTGCTCAGCTTGTAACTTATCAGTAAGTTCCACGGATCTCCAGTTGGAGTCCAAAGTTTCTCCTACAGCCTACAAAGCCCTGTGCTGCCTGACCTCAGGTAGGAGTGAAGCCTCTTCTATCAAAGCTCTACTGCTTCCTAGGTATATGACTCTGTGCAAATGACTTCACTTTTCTATGTCTGTTTCCTCGACTATAAAATGAAGATAATAATGCATCAATTTTATAAGACTTTTGTGATGATCAGGTAAAATAATAGGTGTCTAGCATGCAGTAGGTGCTCTATAAATACCATCCGCTTTTATCATCACTTCTACAGTCTCATCCTTCTTCACTCTTCCCCGAGCTTCCAGCCTTCTCTCAGTTCCTGAAAGCACCAGGATCCCTTCTGGTTACGTGTCGATCCTTCCGTGTGGAAGGACCTTCTTCCTTGTCCCTCACTGTCTAGTTACCTTCAGTACTGACTCAGCTCAAGTCAGCCAATCTCAATTGTCTTTCTTTGCTATACACTCCCACAACCATTTGCTTTTCTTCAAAGCACTTACCTCCCTTTGTAAGTACATATTCATTAGTGTGATTATTCGACTGTCTCCTACTGGAATCTACAGTGTGTGAGAGCAGGGACAGTGTCTAGTTCTGCTCAGCACTGCATCCTCGTAAGTACATATTCATTAGTGTGATTATTCGACTGTCTCCCACTGGAATCTACAGTGTGTGAGAGCAGGGACAGTGTCTAGTTCTGCTCAGCACTGCATCCTCAGCATCCAATGCCCCAGCACCAGTTCATTTGCAGTTGAACAAATTATTTTGACCTATCCATAGTGCACTCATGAAAAGTAATTGCATGTATATAAAAGATACACACACACACTCTCCTGGGAACCAGGATTCTCACTGCAGGAGACAGGAGATGCAAATGGGTGTGCAAGAAGTAAAAATCTTGGGGCCGGCCCGGTGGCGCACTGCTACAGTGCGCCGCTTGGGAGCGCGGCGGCGCCCCAGGGTTCGGATCCCACATACAGACCAGCCGCTCACTGGCTGAGCGAGGTGCGGGCGCAACACCAAGGGTTGCGATCCCGTTGCCGGTCCCGGTCCGGTATGGGCGCGACACTGAGGGTTGCGATCCGTTGCCAGTCATGAAAAAAGACAAAAAGGGAAAAAAAAAAAAAAAAGAAGTAAAAATCTTGTGGTGTTGGATTTGATCGGGAGGTATCAGCATAAACTGATGATTTCTTTTAAAATATCTATTTCCTCAGGGCTGGCCAGTTAGCTAAGTTCATTAGAGTGTTGCGTTATAACACCAAGTTCAAGGGCTTGGATATCTGTACTGGCCAGCTGCCAAAAAAAAAAAAAAAAAGTATTTCCTAGCTCTGTCCACCGAAAGAGCCCAGAAGTAAAGATGCCCCAGCCACAATGAGCACCCCTGGTGCCCAGATCTTGGTTTCTAAATACCACTTCCCTGTAGAAGAAACCAGGTTTTCTGGGGAAGTAGCCAATTCCAGGTCTGAGGGAAGAGAAAGTACCATGTGTTCCTGGAACGTTTGTGCCGAAAAGCAAGGAGATCCCCAAAGATTGACAGGGACATGTTAAGAAGATACAGGAGCCAGCTTGATGGGGCAACCACAGACCAAATTTAAAATAATCTGGATATCAAAATGAATGATAATAATGGATCATAACACATTGAAGAAAAAAAAAAAAAGGGCCGGCCCGGTGGCGCACTGCTACAGTGCGCCACTTGGGAAGCGCGGTGGCGCTCCCGCCGAGGGTTCAGATCCCACATACAGACCGGTTCCTGCTCACTGGCTTAGGGAGGCACGGGAGCAACACCGAGGGTTGCGATTCCGTTGCTGGTCGCG
>NW_007726502.1:374561-416351 GCF_000696425.1 Galeopterus variegatus
CGCGACCAGCAACGGAATCGCAACCCTCGGTGTTGCTCCCGTGCCTCCCTAAGCCAGTGAGCAGGAACCGGTCTGTATGTGGGATCCAAACCCTCGGCAGGAGCGCCGCCACACTTCCCAAGCGGCACACTATAGCAGTGCGCCACTGTGCAGGCCCAGCAACTGCAATTTTTTAAACTTATTCTAAGGAAGAATCAGAGTTGGGATCAAAAACTAATGTGCAAGATAGTTCATAATAGTTTTATTTATAACAGTGGCTGAAAAAATTATAATAAGCCATAGTTATAAAGCAGTCATTAAAAACCATGTCTTAGGGCTGGCCCGTGGCTCACTCGGGAGAGTGTGGTGCTGATAACACCAAGGCCCCGGGTTCACCACCTCGTGGGGGTTCTTGAAAACCTGCAGAGGAAGAGAGGCATCTGTGTTAGCACAGGCAACCAAACAGAAGCGTACCTTTAAAAACATGTCTTAGGAAAAGAGTTGATGATATAAGAAAATGTTCATTATATTACTTTGAGCAAAAAAAAAACCAGAATATAAGACTCTATATAACCAATATTTTAAAATATTGTATATATTATACAAAACATGTCTTAGGAAAAGAGTTGATGATATAAGAAAATGTTCATTATATTACTTTGAGCAAAAAAAAACCAGAATATAAGACTCTATATAACCAATATTTTAAAATATTGTATATATTATATATAAATATTTATTACAGTACATATAAATGTTATAATATATTTACATATATTATAATTTTAATATATTTTATATATTATTAAAAATATATTTTATTATTTTTATATTACTATAAAATATGTTTATTATATAATATTTATATAGTATATGTTAATATTTGTCAACAACATGTATTTATATCTTCATTACCAGGAGGAAATATAACAATGCTGCCAGTGGTGCTCTCTGAGTGATGAAGTTATGGATCATTTTTATTCCTTTTTATTTTTATTTTTGTGTGTGATTCCAAAGTATTTTTGGAAAAAAAGTAATAACAACACTCTTTGGAAAACCTCCCTAGGAACCATTAGAAATCTACACCTCCATGGCTGTCTAACAAAGCACTTTACTGACTCTTCAGAGGGCGGTTCTCCCATCTGCAGTAACGTCCACCACCAGTGGGAGGAATGCGGCCTGTCCCTTGCCCTGCCCGTGTCCACTCTACTCCAGCAGGATGCATGGCCTAAACACACTGTAGCCATTTCGAAAACAGCAGCTACCCACATCCACCCAGGCCTCTCCCACAACTAAGGCCTGAGCAGCGAGCGTGCCAAAAACACCTATGAATCATCAGGAACCTGAACAATAAACACTCCCTGGAATGTACAAGGCAATTATACACAAATGTAATTAAAGAGAGTAACTATTAAATAAACCAAGTCAGTGACACACCACAGCCAAACGGCAGAACAATGCCTTCCTGAAGCGATTTCCTGATTTGACAGCAGCATGCGTCACAAGGTCTGTGTTATTTAAAAATTTATGATGCTTTTCACATAAAAGAGAAAGAGCTGGGAAAACATAACACACCATGCACTGTTGACCCAAAAGGAATAAGAAGTGGTCTGCTCTTGGTCAGCTGCTAGGAAGCCCATTTTCCCTACAGCCACCTTCAGTCCTAACACAGCTCCCCCGCCCTGAAAAACTTGTTGTCACACCCTCAAGAAGCTCCTCTAAACTATTCTCTTAAACTTACTTTTTAGGTTGAGTTGCCTGAGGTTTCATGATAACCTGAAAGGAAGAGGATCCCACTACCAGTGTAACCTGTGGCCAACTGGTTGCTACTAATGTCTACCTGCCTCATTGTCAGGCCTCCTGGATATCCTAAGCCCCCCAAAGAAGTGTCTACACTTCCTCAGATTGTGTAAAGTGCTTACGCAGCACTGGGGCTAGGCATGTAATATTAAACAACTATTTCCACAATGGCAATATTTTCATGGAAAAACCTTCCATATCTGCTGAAAGGAAACACTGATCCCTTCCATTTCAGTAAATCAGTCACCTGAAAAGGCAAACAAACCCAGGCCCCAGAAGCTTCAAAAAGAGCAACTAAAGACAAGATGAAGAGCTGGAGGAAGGAATGTTTACGGAGGTGGGGGAGCAGTGCCATCTCCAATCCCTTGGCAAAGTGGGCGGTGGCATCGTAGAACTCCAGCAGTTTGGTGAGCTCCAGCTCGGGCCCCGCCCTCTCCACTCCGGAACTGAGGCAGATGGGCAGAGAGGGCACCAAGGCCCCCAGCGTCTGAATCAGCAGCACCGTCACCACCTCGTGGGGGTTCTTGAAAACCTGCAGAGGAAGAGAGGCATCTGTGTTAGCACAGGCAACCAAACAGAAGCGTACCTTTAAAAAAGCTGTCTCCTGATTGCTCACAGGAGTCTCCCATGATAGCCAGAATGTGGTCAGTCAAGAGCTATAAGCCCAATTTCTCTTGCTGCAGCCATAAACACGCTCAGAAAGTAAAGTAAACTGGCAGGGCCTGCAACTTGTCCAGAACAATTGACAATTTCACATCTATCACTACTCTAGCTCCAAGAACCTATCTCTTTTCAAATCTATCAAATCCCTTCATGTTGTAATTAGATGGTCACCAAAAACTGACTAGAGAGAGGACTCTGAAGATGACAGTGGAGAAACTGGGGGGGGCGGGGGAGAAAACAGAATGAAAGAAGAGCGATTCACTGAATCGGAGTCTGAGGGATCTTGAAGCAGATTTGCAGTCTGGCCTAAAGCCACCTCTACCCTGGACACAGATCTTCAGTCTAGATGGATTTACCTTTTATTCTTAAGGACCATCGGGAATAGTTTATCTAGACCTATTTAGATTATAGATTCACTTACTCATTAACTGATAGTCTTTTTTTCCATTCTATGTACTTTTTTTTTTTGGTGGCTGGCCAGTAAGGGGATCTGATAATTCCATGTACTCTAGATCTCTTGGGCAAAGCTTATAGAACATCCATTTAGAGGGGGGTTCTTACAGATCTCCAGTGTTGATTACATGCTTTTTTACTGTAATGTAACTTAAATATGTGCAAATGTAAAAGAAGATGTAAGAGCTGTTCTTAGGCAACTCCAAGGCCAAAAAAAGGTAGAAACTTAAAAACTATAAACACCAATAAAATTCAAAATTTTATTAGAAAATACCTTCAAGCAAATCAAAATGAAAACACAGCATACCAAAACTTACAGGATGTAGTGAAAGCAGGGCTAAGAAGGAAATTTATAGCTGCAAACACATACAATTAAAAAAGAAGAAAGATCTCAAATCAACAATCTAACTGTACACATTAAGAAACTAGAAAAAGAAAAGCAAACTAAACCAAAAGCTAGCAGAAGGAAAAAATAATAAAGATTAGAACAGAGATAAATGAAATAGAGAACAGAAAAATCAATATAGGAAATAGGCAAAACCTGAAGTTGATTCTTTGGAAAGATCAACAAAATTGACAATCTTTACTTAGACTGACTAAGAAAAAAAGAGAGAGGGTTCAAATTACTAAAATCAGATAGAAAAATGGGGAAATTACCACCAATTTTACAGAAATAAAAAGGATTACAAAATACTATGAGCAATTGTATGCCAACAAATTGAATAATCTAGATTAAATGGACAAATTCCTAGAAACACAATCTACCAAACTGACTGAAGAAGAAATAGAAACTCTGAATAAAACAAAAACTATTAAGTCAATAGAATCAGTAATCAAAAACCTCCCAACAAAGAAAAGACCAAAACCAGATGGCTTCACTAGGGAATTCTACAAAACATTTAAAGAATTAACACCAACCTTTCTAACACTCTTCCAAAAAAACCAAAGAGGAGAGAACGTGTTACAATGGTCTGAACTATGTCCCCCTAAAATTCATATGTTGAAGTGTTAATCCCCAATACCTTGGAATGTGACTATATTTGGAGAGAGGCCCTTTAAAGGGGTAACGAAGGTAATAGGACATCATATGGGTGAGCTCTAATCCAGTATGACTGGTATCCTTAAAGAAGAGGAGATCAGAACATAGACACATACAGAGGGAAGACTTCGGTAGAAGATGGCTATCTGCAAGTCAAGGAGAGAGACCTCAGAAGACACCAACTATGCAAACACCTTGACTTCAGACCTCTATTCTCCAGAACTTTGAGAAAATTAACTTCTGTTGTTTAAACTACACAGTCTGAGGTACTTTGTTATAGCAGCCTTAGCAAACTAATATACTTACACTTCCTAACTCATTCTACGTAGCCAGAATTACCCTGATACCAAAACCAGACAAAGACACTGGAAGGAAAGAATTACAGACCAGTATCCCTTATGAATACACATGCAAAAATCGTCAACAAGTTACTAGAATATTCAGCAGCATAGTGAAGAGATTACACACCATGATCAAGTGGGATTTATCCCCAGAATGCAAGAATGGTTCAACATACAAAAATTAATCACTGTAATATACCACACTAGCAGAATGAAGGGAAAAAAAAGTATGATTATCTCAATCAATGCAGAAAAAGCATTTGAGAAAATTCAACATCTTTTCATAATAAAAACACTCAACAAACTAAGAATATAAGGAAACTTCCTCAACATGATAAAGGCCATATATGAAAACCCACAGCTAACATCATAATCGATGGTGAAAGATGATTGAAAGCTTTCCCCCTGAGGTCAAGAAGAGACAAGAATGCCTGCTTTCGCCACTCTGTACAACACAGTACTGGAAGTTCTACAACTGGAAGTTGTACAATTGCATTGTAAAAGACATCCAAGAGTTAATAAACAAATTCAGCCAACTTGTAGGATATAAAATCTGCATGCAAAAATCAGTTGTATTTCTGGGGCTGGCCGGTTAGCACAACTGATTAGAGCATAGTGTTATAACACCTCAGTCAAGGGTTCGATCCCTGAACCCAACAGCCACCAAAAAAAAAAGGAAGAGAAAAAAGAAATCAGTTTTATTACTATACAATAATGATAAACAATCTGAGAAGGAAATTAAGAAAATAATTCCATTTACAATAGCACCAAAAATAACAAAATACTTACAAAAAAACTTAACCAAGGAGCTAAAAGACTTGTGCACTGAAAACTATAAAATACTGCTGAAAGAAATTTAAATAGACCTAAATAAATGGCAAAACATCTCATGTACATGGATTAGAAGACTTAAGATTGTTAAGATGGTAATACTACCCAAAGTGATCTACAGATTCAATACAATCCCTATCAAAATCCCAGTGGTGTTTTTAAGAAAAACCCATCCAAAAATTCATATGGACCCCAAATAGCCAAAACAATCCTGAAAAAGATGAACGAAGTTGGAGGACTCATACTGCTTGACTTCAAAACTCACTACAAAGGGACAGTAATCAAGAGTGGTATGGGCATAAGGATAGACCAATGGAATAGAATTGAGACCTCAGAAATAAACCCATACGTCTGTGGCCAATGGATTTTTAACAAAGGTGCCAAAACCATTCAATGGGGAAAGGACAGTCTTTGTAGCAAATGGTGTTCAGAAAACTGAATATCCACATTCAAAAGAAAGAAGTTGGTCTCTTATTTTATACTATATATAAAAATTAACTCAAAATTGATCAAAGACCTAAATGTAAGATCTAAAACTATAAAAATCTCAGGAGAAAACAGAGAAAAATCCTCATGATCTTGGATTTTACAATGATTTCTTGAATATGATACCAAAAGTACAGGCAATAAAAGAAGAAATAAATTCCACAACATCAAACTTAAAAACTTTTGTGCATCAAAAGACACTATCGAGAAAGTGAAATGACAACCCACAGAATGAGAGGAAACATTCGCAAGTCATATATCAAAAATGGATTAATATCTAGAATATATAAAGAACTCTTACAACATAAAAACAACTCAATTGAAAAATGGGCAAAGAGCTTTAACAGACATTTCCTCAAAGAAGATAATACAAATGACAGATAAACACATGAAAGATGTTCAACATCATTAGTCATTAGGGAAATGCAAATCAAAACCACGAGATACCACTTCACACCCACTATGATGGCTAAAATATAAAAGACAGACAATTATGAGTGTCGTCAAGGATGTGGAGAAATTGGAACTCTTGTGCATTGTTGGTGGGCGTGTAAAATGATGCAGCTGCAGTGGAGAACAGTTTGGCAGTTCCTCAGAATGTTAAACATAGAATTACGATATGATACAGCAATTCTATTCCTAAATATATACCCAAAAGAATTGAAACCAGGGACCCAAAAAGATACTTGTATATCCATTGTTCATAGAAGCTTTATTTATAATAACCAAAAGGTGGAAGCAACCCTAAGTGTCTATCGACAGATGAATGAACAAAATGTGATATACACATACAATGAGATACTATTCAGCTATAAAAAAGAAATGAAATTCTGATACATGCTACAACATGGAAGATCCTTGAAAACATTATGCTAAGTGCAATAAACCAGACACAACATGACAAATATTATACGATTCCTTTTATATGAGATATCTAGAATAAAATCATTTATAGAGATAGTACAACAGAGGTCTGCAGGGGATGGCGGAGCAGGGAATGGGGAGTTATTGCTTATTGGGTATAAAGCTTCTGTTTGGGATGATTAAAACTTCTGGAAATAGATAATGGTGATGGTTAATCAACATTGTGAATGTATTTAATGCCACCAGATTGTATACTTAAAAATGGTTAAAACGGCAAATTTTACATTAGGTATATTTTACCACAATAAAAACATTTTCAAGTATAAAATCAGCAAAATTCAAACTAATAGGACAGATGGTGCTGTAACTAGACTGCCTTCCTCATCACTGATCTGATGCTACAACACGTGTTCCTTTGGGTTCAGCACGCCTATGCTACTCTGTGCTATGTGATGAGATGAGAGTTCTCATGCTGCTTCCAGCTCTATTCGCTCTACAAACTACTGAGAAAACATCATCTGTCAAGTGGGCTACGGCATTAACAGCACCCACTTGGCACAACCGCTTACATCCTGCACGTATAAGTCTGTCTCTATTCTTTTCTCATTAGCCCCCACAAAAGAACTGGTACCAATCGCACTGTCAACACAAATGCACCCACTGAAATCACATGGCAGCAACTGGTTATAAGGTGGTCATGTACATGATCCAAAATACTCTTCTATTTTTTCTTAAATTATTACCAAAATGAAAAATTTCTTAAATTCTCATAGAGAATTCACAAAACTTCATTGAACATCTGTTTCATTTGGTAAATCCTGTATTAGACTCTGCTTACAGCCACCCTGCTGGAGTCTGAGAGAAAGAATATAGGAAAGAACCAAACAAACCCAATAAGTAATGAACAGCTGAACTGCTGATAACTCTCCAATTTGTACTTCCTGAGCAACCATCTTCCAACCATCAACTAGATGCTGCCGTTAGGATGTCACTCTCACTTGGGATTTAAAAGCACCCAAATTGGAATTCATTATTTTCCCATTGACCTCCCCAGACCTGTTTCCCTCAACTTCCCTATTTCTATTGGTAACATCTCCATGTTATTCTTCCATGTCCTCTTCTAGAAGCTTGTTTAGCTTTTACATTTAGATGTATGGTCCATCTTGAATTAATTTTTGTATATAGTGTAAAATAGGGTCAGACTGTTTTTGTGGGCCATTTAGGTTAACTCTACAGCCTTAGTTGCTAAATTTGGTTTTGTAGTTTCAGTACCCACTTTGCTACGTAAATGGTGTGGGGGCTGTGGAGGACTCCATTCCAAAGAGTTCTAATTGGTTGGTCTCTATATAAAGTCATATTCTAGACCTCCAGTGGCATTTTTTAATGCATGTTTCAATTAAAACACACTGGGTGGCACTCAGAGGTTTCCCCTTCCCTTAAAGCGACTGGACAAAAGGTATTCTTTGGCTATTGATCCACCGAACAACAAAAGTTCACAGACTACAAGACTTGGGACTGGTGACGGTTTCTTAAGGCACAGAAAGTAATAGCCATAAAAAAACAACAACAACTGACAAATCAGTTTAAGGTTTATCAAAATCAAAACCTCTGGCTCAAGCCACAGACTGGAAGAAAATATCTCCAAAACATATCTGAAAAAGGACTTGTCTCTGGAATATATAAAGAACTCCTACAACTCCATAATAAAAAAAGGCAAATAACCCAATTTTTTTTAATGGATAAAAGACTTGAGTAGGCACTTCACAAAGGAAGCTAAACACATATCCAATAAGAACATGGAAAGGTGCTCAGTGGCCTCAGTCATCAGGGAAATACAAATTAAAACAACAATGAGACACTACTACTCGCCCACCAGAATGGCTAAAATTAGAAATAATGACGACCCCTAATGCTGGTGAGGATGTGGGGCAATCAGACTCTCACACACTGACATGGGAGTGGAAAAAGTAAACCACTTTAGAAAAAGGTCTGGCAGTTTCTTATAAATCTAAACATATACCTACCCTGTGATCCAGCAATTCCACTCCCAGGTATTTATTTACCCAAGAGAGATCACGTGTGCCTTCAAACAAAAAAACCTTACAGAACAATGTTCAGAGCAGCACATCCAAAACAGCCCCAAACCAGACACAGATAAAGCGTCCACTGACAAGAGCATGTGCAGACAAACCGAGGTATGTTTATACCATGTAATAGTCACCAGCAATAAAAAGGAACAAACTAGTGACACACACGAGTAAATCTCAAAAACACACTGAGTGAAAGAAGCCTCACCAAAAGACCACACACTGCACGATTCCCTCTATATGAGATTCTAGAACAGACTAGACTAATTTATGGTGGGAAAAAAATCAGAGCACTGGTTGCTTACAGGGGTGTTGGTGCAAATACTGACTGGGAAAGAGCACGAGGGAACTTTCTAGGGTGATGGCGATGTTCTGTATCTTACAAGGGAATTAGGTTACACAGGTATTTGCATTTGTCACACTAACCAAATGGCATGTTTAAGACCACTGCATTTCACAATTTTACCTCAAAAAATATGTATATAAATATTGAACTCTAATCAATAATATGCATGTTCTGAAGCAAACGATATTAGCAACTTACTTTAAAATAAACCAAAAAAATAAAATGGGTCAAAGAACAGAGAGAGACACGGATAGAGGAACAGATTTGTGATAAATCAAATATATAAGAATGTTTATTTCAGAACCTAGGAGGGGGGTACATGTGCGTTCACTGTACAACTCCTTCCAGCTTTTTATATGTTGGAAATTTTTCATATTAAAATACCAGGGAAAAAAATCTGAAGGAGATATATCTAAGTCTGGTGTCTCTGGCCTTCTTTCACACTATGCTGAGCTTCAGAAGATGATGGCCCAGCTATCCTGCCTACGTACTGGATAGAAAATGGGCTGTGGGCCAAAGGAATAAATTAGCATCAACTCATGCCTTACAAAATTTAGAAGTCTGAGAAATCTAAGTTCTTCTTCCTGGATGATGAAGGGCATTTGTACATATGGACGTGAGCCGTTTTTATCCCTGTGACTAGAGAAGTGGTGGAAGAGGAAGGACACATAAGTGAGCGTGGATAGACAGGGGCACCAAAAACTGACAATTACATAGCAACTGCAAAACTTCTACAGGAGGGTGTTTTTCTCCTTTAAAAAAAAAAACAAAAAACCAAAACACCTAAGTCTGAATTAGGTCAGCTCATGGAAAAAGAAACAAGGATGGAGAAAGATGCTTTAAGCAACTTGAATGACATGACCCTGTATGAGGAATCCTCTCCAGCTACAGTCAAGTTCATTCCAGCAAATGACTGATGAACACCTGAAGAGTGACTCACAACCAGTTGTAGAAAAAAAAAATAATAATAAGCCACACCATAAACAGGCCCAGTAAGTCATTACTCCAAAGTAAGATAGGCTTTCCCCTTCTACAAGAGGATCCACGGCTCCTCCTGGCATCAAGATAAAAGATCAGTAGTTTATATTCTTTATGGCTGGAACTGCCTAGAGACTTTGGGAAAGTAAGGAAGGGAAAGTTTCCACTTGGAACCAAGTTCCTCTGTCTCACCTCACCCCTCATCAGAGGGTGCCTTTAACATTATACTCTTCCTCTAACTCTTACTGTGTTGTGAGAACTAGGGAAACTAACTTCAGGTCAGGCAAATTTTACCTGAAGTTAAGATTAAAAACAATCCTGTTCACTCCACCACCACCTGACTAGGGGCCTCCTGCTTTTAGATCTGAAGATAACGGCCTTCAGGAATTCCACAAGCTCCCTGCTGAATGGCAGGCAACACTGTCACATTAGATTCTATTTAAGATACAGATAAGAGTGATATTAATGGAGAACTAAAGATTTCACGGGCTGGTCTTCTAAGGTTATCTTTTAGCCCCCTGGGTTGAGAGCGACCACTCCTGAGGCAATCATCCATTCCCTTGTTTCCACAGGCTCTGTTCTCCCTAGAACCCAAGTGAGCTGTTACCTGTGTAGCCCACTGAATTTGCATGTGCCACGCTCCAAGCAAGGCATCATAGAGTCCAGTGAGCTGCCGGTCCAGGGGCAGGTCACTCTGGCACAGCTCTTGCCAGGCTGCTATCAGCTGCACCTGCAGAAGCAGAGCAAGGGGGGCATTACTGAGTATGCCAAGATGTGCTGCACGCTACACCTGTCCCACCCTCCCACCGCTGCCTACTATTCTGAGCAATTAGGTACCCACTGAGGTCCATCCACTTCAAGAAAAGGCAGGAAAAACAACATTCACAGCCACCCACTCTGATCATCATCCAAAACTTTAATTTGTCATCTACAAGTGATGCTCTCTCTTTTATCCTGCCCCAAAAGCATGTTGGTGTGTTTCCATTTAGCACACTAATACTCTTCTGACTAGACCTTAGAGGTGGGTGTGAGTGTGTTTAAGCGTCACATCCCAACTTTACTGCTTAGAAGACACATGAGCATTGAACTTGAAGGGATTCAGGTTAGCTCAGGAAGCTGTCAAGTTCTTCAGTAACCTAACTTCAACAACCCTAGCAAACATATAAAATTCCTAAAGCTTGCTGAGGGCATAATAAATCTAAATTTGTGAATCTCCCTTAATAGAAAAAAATGGGAAAATATTAAAACAACTTTTCAAGTCTGTAAATGAAATCCGGCTGTAAATACAAAGGATGAAAACTGATGACTCTTTCCAATTGGCAGTTAAATGAATCCATATGCTAGACCAAGAGCACCCTCTACTGGCTAACTAAAAGAAAGAAGGCCAGGGGCAGAGGAGACAAATAGTTTTACACCTTTTGTGCGCGAGACTGGGATTCTGTAGTCCAGTGTTATGAGCACCCAATGATGCTCACACCTACTGCTCACAGCTTCTTACCTTGTGACACTTGTAGTAGTATGCAAGGAGCTGGGGCATCCGGTCAATTTCAGTGAAAACCTTCACAAACACTTTGGACTGTTCTAAAGAACAACATAAAACATGTATATACTGTTACTACTGGTGCCACCAAGAGAAAAAATTCACGATAAATATGGACATATTCAGAAGTTCCTGCCTATATAATGAATGAACTCATGCACAGAGATCATAAATATGAAAAATAAGTAGTTAAGAACAGAATATGTGACTCAATAATCAGACACTGTGCATCTGGACTTATTAAAATAAAGCATCCATCAGCATCATTAACAGAACTAAGATTATATATCAGCAAAGTAATCGTTACACATGAATGGTAAAATGAATTAAA
Organism: Galeopterus variegatus; assembly: GCF_000696425.1. Classification (NCBI taxonomy): domain Eukaryota; kingdom Metazoa; phylum Chordata; class Mammalia; order Dermoptera; family Cynocephalidae; genus Galeopterus; species Galeopterus variegatus. The sequence continues at coordinate 386,300 of NW_007726502.1, forward strand.
TCAGGGCCAGTACTAGGGTGCAGCAAGCCTGGGGTACAAAATTTAAGGATGCTCTCACTCTCCTGGATGTCCAAGGGCAGGATGAGAGCCTCCTTAAATTTTGTGCCTTAGGCACCTCAACTGCCTCACCTAGCCCTGGCCCTGATTAGAATCATAGTTATTTTAGAGCAGGTGTCTAAAATAACTCTTCACCCAACCTCCTTTTTTTTTAAAAAAAAAAAGATGAATGGTAAGGGGATCTTAACCCTTAACTTGGTGTTGTCAGCACCACGCTCTCCGAATTGAGCGAACCAGCCATCCCTATATGGAATCCGAACCCATGGCCTTGGTGTTACCAGCACCACACTCTCCCAAGTGAGCCATGGGCTGGCCCCCAACCTCATTTATAGGTGAGGAAACCGCAGCCCAGAGTGCTTCAGTTACATGCAGGCCAGTGGCAGGACTGCTACCCTGTAGTAAAGGTTAAACCATATGAAATAGCTGATACTCAACCATTTTGACCTACATAAACAGCAATTTCATATGACTTAATCTAATATGTATATGAACTGAAAAATACTGAGACAAGCAGGCCTTCTGTCAGGTGCCTTGAACAAATCAAACTCTTCAGTGCCCCAGGGCCTTTGCACTTACTATGCCTGGATTAGGTCCCCCTGCTGTTCCTTATCACATCTTCGCCTACATAGAACTAATGATGATCTATACTCATTTAGATACTTATATAATAGCTTATTGTCTTTCTCACCATGGAAACATAATCCTTTATAAGGGCCATGTCCTTTCCTGTCTTGTTTCCCTGTTCCTAAAAATTAGCACGGCACACAGAAGGTACTCAAAAAATATACATAAACTAATGATCATTTTAAAATACACTGTTTTTCAGCATCATAAATAGCATGTTCATGGTGAGAAAAAATGGAAAACAGAATAATTTTTAAAAAACTGCCTGTAATACTATCACGCTCTTTTAAACACTTTTAACATTTAAGTATATGGTCAAAGAATATTTTTAGACAGTAACTGCTACCATGTGTACTGGCCTAAATATATAACTACAGGGCTAGTCAGTTGGTTAGAGTGCAGAGTTATAACACAAAGGTTAAGGGCTTGGATTCCCGTACTATCCAGCTGCCAAAAAAAAACCTAATAAATAAATAATATATAATCATAATTTTAAAAATGTCTACCCAACAGAGTAGAATTTGTTATTTCTTACAACGAATAATAAAGCAGAATTTGGCAATAGAGCAAACCTGTTTAGTAAAGGCATTGAAAAAACTTAAAAGTAATAATGGGGGGGTCTTTAGCCCTTACAGAGGAATTCAAGTTTTTAAGATTATTACATTAGATTTAAAAGCCAATTAACTTTAAACTGGGAAAATTTGATGATTCAGACAACGAAAGAAATAGAAACCCTACTGGCAACCATAAGAAGGACTTCTAGGCTCCTGCCAATACCACCAATTCTTTTCAGAAAACACTGCACACCTGCCAGGTGCAGGGCCCACGCTGGGTACTGCAGGGTCTGTGGTGGACTTGCTGTTTTTGCCACCTCACGCCTACTGTCCTCCTGCTAACGGAACTCTGGTTTGTCTCTGGGCAACTGTACCTCTGCCTCCCATTCTCCATCAAAATGTTTGGAGACTAAGTGGACCTGACTCCACTCATGGCTCCAATGTGTAGCATGGTCCTGGTCAACCAGAGCCTCACCTCCACCTGACAGAAGTAATTGATTCAGAGATGCGAAAGCCTGCCCATCAAATGCAATCAAGATTGATCCCAGGACCCTTCCTGAGCTGTGAGGATGAAAACCTACAACTGCAAGGGTCCACCACATGAAGACTGCACCCAAAAGCAAAGCCAACACATAGAGAGACAGAGCCAAGAAATGGCGAGAGAGACTGGCTCCTAATGACATCACCTGTGCTATTGGATCAAGCCAGTCTGGAAGGAAGACCTACACCTGAACTCCTCAGTTCCATAAGCCAATATATTCCCTTTTTTCTCTTAAGTCAGTTTGAATTGCGTTTCTGTCATTTGCAACCAGAAGAACCCCAAACTGATACAGGTCTCATGTGAATAAGATATGTCTCTATTCTCTATCCCATTTACCCAAACTGTTTCATATATGGCCACCAGGTTCTTATCATTTCATATTAACAACGAATTTCAGGGCCGGCCCGGTGGTGCACTGGAGAGTGCGCCGCTTGAGAGCGCGGCGGCGCTCCCGCCAAGGGTTCGGATCCCATGTGGAGACTGGTTCCCGCTCACTGGCTGAGCGCGGTGTGGGAGTGACACCAAGGGTTACGATCCCGTTGCCGGTCCCCGGTATGGGCGCGACACCGAGGGTTGCAATCCCGTTACCGGTCAGTAAAAAAGACAAAAAGGAAAAAAAAAAACAACTAATTTCAAATTATAAGCCATGATATACACAAACTTACAACACCAATGAGAAGCAGCATTGGCACTGATAATAAAAAATAAAAGCATCCCCCCAGAATTCACTTATGTTGCTTTTGCATATAATTTCACATTCTATTTAGTATGTGTTACAAAGTGCCTTGCACATAGAAGTTGTGCCATTACTATCAATTAAATGAAATAAATATATGGGGGGATGCTCTTAAATCTCTTCCTAAAACATTTCCCCCACTGTATCAATCAGTCTGCACAACTTCGCCATGTTTCCTCCTGGGTACAGACTGCAGGCATCGCCCCTTCGGCATGTGCCTAACAGTGCTGCCCTTTGCCATTCTCCCTCTCTCTGTTGCTCATTTTCCCTGGAGAAAGAAAATACTCTGGTTGAATATATGCATAAACATAAACAAAGGTAAGGATAACATCAAAAACTTTCGATATGCTGGGCCAGCCTGTGGCTCACTTGGGAGAGTGTGGTGCTGATAACACCAAGTCAAGGGTTAAGATCCCCTTACCGGTCATCTTTAAAAAACAAAAAACAAAAAACTTTCGATATGCTGAATAGGTGATAAATCGAAGAAAAGTCACTGTGAACAAGTAGCAGTCCCACTTTACAGTCGCAGGACTTCTTGCAAAGCTTTTCACCTACATAACCTCACTTTAACCTCAGTGCGACCCTATGAAGACAGAAGATGAAGAAACTGCCAACAGAACAAGGAAGCTAGTCAAGATCACACAACTAGAAGAGCCAAGATCACCTCTTGGTCAGGGTCCTGAGACATCACCCAATTCCTGTGACTTGTTCAAAATCACAACTGACAAACATTGAATTTCTAATCTCAGATCTAGCAAAGAATCTCAGGAGCTATGTTGGCCCAGTCAGAGCAGAACAGAGGCTCCAGGAGGAAAGTCTCTGGGGAAACGGGGGAACCCAGAAGAATTCCCTGCTCCCATGATATAGCATTTGGGAAAAATTAAAGAGTGTAGATGGCAGGAAGGATGAGAGGGGATAAAAAGACAATCAGAAATGACAGGATAAACACAAAGCTGAACAGGAAAGGAATTAAAACCATAGTATATGACCTAACTCTGTAAAAAAAATTTTTTTTTCTGGTAGCTGACCGGTATAGAGATCTGAACACTTGACCTTCATGCTCTTAGCACCTTGCTCTCCCAAGTGTGCCACTGGCCAAACCAAAAATAAAATCTTCATAAAGTTTTGATAACATAAACACTATTTATTGACTCAGTTAAAAATAATGATAGAGGAGGAGAATGCCGAGGGGAGGTAGGAGTAGTATGAAAGCTAAATTCTTAGCTGCAACAATTGGAAGTTAATAGATAATGCCTAAAATTGATACATGATGAAATAAAATAATAAATTTATTATGCCAAAATATAAAGTGAAATACCAGAAAAAATCAGCTCTGAGAATTGAAAGAGGTAGCCTCCTGAGAACAGAACTGGGCAATGAGCAGGCAGAGAAAGAGAATGTTGCTGTACCCTATGAGCCCCGCAGTACTATTTAACTTTTTCAACATTGTAGGTGATGGAAAAAAGTCTAACTGAATTCAAGAAAAAGAAAACTGAGGGCCGAACCCGGGGCGCACTCGGGAGAGTGCGGCGCTGGGAGTGCAGCAGCGCTCCCACCGCAGGTTCAGATCCTATATAGGGATGACCGGTGCACTCACAGCGCTCACTGGCTGAGCGCGGTGCGGCCGGTCTAAAAAAGGACAAAAAAAAAAAAGGAAAAAGAAAACTGAAACTAATTAATTGATTTGTGCGTCTGCACTTCCAATCTGTACTTTAGCTATTGAGCCACACAACTTTTTAGAAATGATGCAGCTCTCATTCAAGTAGAACCTTCAAAAGTTCCTCATTGGCCTCTTAAGAATGATGCCCTTTGGACTACTCCAAGATCTATGGAGTCTAGAATGACAGGTCCAAGATAAAGGAGATCATGTCCACCGAAGGCCTCCTTGGCACCAGGAGCTATGCCCCTGTCCTTTCACTTATTCTTCCCAAGAACCATAGAGTGCCCATTCCGTACTTACTCCAACTGAAGAGGAAACTGAGGTCTCATTGCTAATACATAGCATCCCAAAGACTTAAAACTAAGTCTGCCCATCTCCAAAGTCAACACTCCTCCCACTCTGCTACACTCCATGGTAAACTACTAATAAACTGTTAGCAGCTATGAAATTATTCCCCAAGTAGAGATGCTTTAATCTATCCAAGGCAAACTACGTTCTGTCCGCAACCATCCTTTCCAGTCTCATCCCTGACCATTTCCAAATGTTCACTCCACTACTGCAGGTTTAATTATTATTCTCAACACAGTCCCTGAGCTTTCCCACTTCTGCACTGTTCAGATCTATATTGCTCTCTCCCCCACAAAGGCATCTCTTCACCTGTCAAAATCTTAGACCCACAGGAAAATGCTTATGCTATATCACTAACTGGGGATAAAGGAAAGGTTATAAAATTATATATCTAAATGTATATATACCTTTTCTTAAAAAAAATACATGTACACAAAGAGACAAAACTAGAAGAAAATACTAACAGTTATCTCTGAGTAGTGGGTTTACTGGTAAATCATTTTTTAAAATATTTTTTAAATGTTCAATATCCTGTATGTATTGCTTTTATAATCAGAAGCAATTTAAAAAATTTTTAATTCATCTATCTTTCAAGGTTCTACGCATATAATAGCTCTTTCATAAAAGCTTCCCCAATTTTCCTTCACCCCACTTGGGGAAGTCTAAGGCTATTTTATAAAATTATTCATGTTCTTTTTTATTATTTTTTTTTTTTTGTCTTTCTCCGTGTCCGGCAACGGATCGCAACCCTCAGTTTCGCCCCCGTACCGGACCGGGACGGCAACAGGATCGCAACCCTTGGTGTTGCCCCCGCGCCTCGCTCAGCCAGTGAGCAGGAACCAGTCTGTATGTGGGATCCAAACCCTCAGCGGGAGCGCCTCCGCGCTTCCCAAGCGGCTCACTAGCGCAGTGCGCCACCGGGCCGGCCCCTAAGGCTATTTTATAAAATTATTCATGTTCTTCTCTTCCAGCCTCACTGTTGACCAAGCTGTAAGATCCTTGAAGGATGGAAATTCATCTTACTCATCTTTGTATTCCCTACTATTACTCACATAATTCATATTTTAAAACAGTACTCGTATTTACAAATTGGTTACCCCTTTGAAGATTCCCATTTTGATCATACCAGATGGGAACTATGAAAAAGCAAACACACCGAGCTCCTTTACGAGTATGTTCACATACTTGGTGGTTTAAGGAATAAGTAAATAATTTGGTAAATACCAGCATTCCACACACACCGGTGGACTTTAAGAGCCAAGTCATGAGTCTAATATCAAGTGGTTTTACGTATTTCCCTAAGGGTAGAGGAGACTACTAAACAAAGCCCTTGTTTCCAAGGTTACTGCCGAAAAGACAGAGAGGTACGTTTCGTGCGGTCCCTGAGTATTCTGGCTCCTGTCTGTCCCCTTCTGGCTAAAACATAGATGTCGCAGCCTTAGAAAGTCACTAAAGGATGGGCCGGCCCGGTGGCGCACTGCTACAGTGCGCCGCTTGGGAAGCGCGGCGGCGCTCCCACCGAGGGTTCGGATCCCACATACAGACTGGCGGCTCACTGGCTGAGCGAGGAGCGGGGGCAACACCGAGGGTTGCAATCCCGTAGCCGGTCCCGGTCCGGTATGGGCGCGACACTGAGGGTTGCGATTTGTTGCCGGTCACGAAAAAAGACAAAAAGACAAAAAAAAAAGAAAGTCACTAAAGGAAAGAATAGTAAGAAAACCCTGAGCAATAGGTCCCCAGCCTTTTTTATACCTGCTTTGTTCCCCTTCACTTCCGGAAAGCCCAATAAACCACTGATAAGAAGTTGTAACAGCAACCACTGTGGAAACACCCAACTAAAACTTCAGAGACCTGCCCATGAATCTTGACTTAATGGGCAGGAATCCATAAATTAGAAAATGAATAAGCCTTTAAAATGCTTATTGTTTTCATTAGGTCACGCATCCAATCATTGGGGCCAAGATGAGTGAGGATGCTGGTAGAAAACTGAAGGGTGAGTGTAGAGGAGCACAGTAGAGTTAAACAACAGAGCACAGAGGCATGGACAGGGCTTGGGAAGCCTTCTTCCGCCTCAGCCCAGCAGTGGAAACAGCCCACAGGGCTGAAAAGTGTCACTTTTCCCTTCTGAATCCACAGTGGGTCTGGATTAAGCCTGATCCAAAGTTGTAAACAAAAGCTGTCAAAAACCGTTTATTCCCGGGCTGGCCTGTGGCTCACTCGGGAGAGTGTGGTACTGATAACACCAAGGCCACGGGTTCGGATCCCACATAGGGATGGCCGGTTGCTCACTGGGTGAGCGTGGTGCTGACAACACCAAGTCAAGGGTTAAGATCCCCTTACCGGTCATCTTTAAAAGCCCAGCAGTGGAAACAGCCCACAGGGCTGAAAAGTGTCACTTTTCCCTTCTGAATCCACAGTGGGTCTGGATTAAGCCTGATCCAAAGTTGTAAACAAAAGCTGTCAAAAACCGTTTATTCCCGGGCTGGCCTGTGGCTCACTCGGGAGAGTGTGGTACTGATAACACCAAGGCCACGGGTTCGGATCCCACATAGGGATGGCCGGTTGCTCACTGGGTGAGCGTGGTGCTGACAACACCAAGTCAAGGGTTAAGATCCCCTTACCGGTCATCTTTAAAAAAAAAAAAAAAAAAAAAGTTTATTCCCAAAACCAAAGCCCATGATCCTGACCCACAGAGTATCAGTCAAACCTGATGCCAGCTCCAAAGAGCCAGCTCCCCCAGAAGGAAAGGAAAGGAGCTTAAATTCATGGAACTGCCACCTCCCCACTCCCACTCCCACTTCCCCAACACCACATGACTGGACATAACCCCACCACTAGGTAAGTTCCATGGATCTGAAGTTTTATCAGATTCTTGAGAGAATGTGAGGAACAAAGCTCCCAGATGACGAATTTCCAAAGATCCAGCTCCAGTCTTACAATCCTGCACCTGAGGAAAAGACTCCAAGAGTTAACAAATGAGGAAGACAAGGAATGAAAAGGCTAAAGATGAGTGCTGAATCCATTTTCTCCTTACGTGACTGAAGAGCACAAGAGCAAGTGTAACTTTTCAATCAAGGGCTAGAGCAGCAACATCTGGGTTAAAAAAGAGGGGCTTCCAAGGAGATTCCAATACACACTGTTTTTCAGTCAATAGCAGGCGCAGAAAAAAGCACCCACATTCAAATATAAATAAGCAGGAAAAAAAAAAAAAAAGGAAGGAAAAACTCCACCATGGGACCTACACAAAAGTACAGGGATCCTCCTTGGGGACAAGAGGAAAAAAAAAAAAAAAGAATAAAAGTATGAGGGTGGGGAAACACATTTTTGTAAATGTGTTTCATAATTTACAAAATAATTGTTTCATAATTTACAAAAGTACTGCCTGGATATACAGTGCCACCCGCCGCTTTGACCATTGTTTTAAACATACCATATGTATCAAAGGAACTGGGAGCAGACTAAAATCACATATCTAACTGTTCAAAATATCAGTCTAATAAAATACATGCATTAAATAAAAAAAAGAGAGCATATCAAGAACAACCAGAGAAAAGATCAATAAGTTAACAGAGGTCTTGAACAACAACATACACCAATCAGACCCAACAGATAGGCCACAAAACAAGTCTCAATAAAATTTTTAAAGACTGAAATCATAGAAATCATACAATTTCTTTTCTAATCACAATGGAAATAAACTAGAAATCAACAACAGAAAGAGAATTGGAAAGCCCAAAATATGCAGAAATTAAACGACACACTCATAAGCAACCACTGGGCTAAAGAAGAAATCACAAGAGAAATTAGAAAATACTTAGAGACAATTGAAAATGAAAACACAACACACCAAGCTTATGTGATATAGCAAGAGCAGTGCTAAGTATGCTAATTTATAATTTATAGTTGTACATGCTTACATTAAAAAAAGACCTCAAATTAACGATCTAACTGTACCTCTTACAGAACTAAAAAAAAGAATAAACAAAATCCAAAGCTAGCAGAAGAAGAAAATAATAAAAATTAGACTGGAGATAAATAAAATAGAGAATAGAAAAACAAAAGAGAAAGTCAATGAAATCAGGAGTCCGTTCTTTGGAAAGGTCAACAAAATTGACAATCCTTTACTTAGATTCACTAAGATACAAGACTTAAACAACTAAAATCAGAAATGAAAGAGGAGGTGTTACTACCAATTTTACGGAAATAAAAAGGATTATAAGAGAGTGAACAAATATACACCAAGAAATTGGATAACTTAGATGAAATGGACAAATTCCCAAAAACATACAACCTACCAAGACTGAATCTCAAAGAAACAGAAACTCTGAATAGAACTAAACTAGTAAACAGATTGAATAAGTAATCAAAAACCTCTCAACAAAGAAAAGCCCAGGACCAGAGGGTTTCACCAATGAATCCTACTAAACATTTAAAGAATTAACACCAGTCCCTCTCAAACTCCTCTAAAAAAATGAAAAGGAGGAAACCTCATTCTATGAGGTCAGCATTATCCTGATAGCAAAGTCAGAAAAAGATACCACAAGAAAACTACAAACCAATATCCCCGATGAATACTGATGTAAAGATCTTCAACAAAATACTAGCAAACCAAGAAAGAAATAGAGAAAGAAAAAAACCACAACAATATGTTGAACTTTCAGAAAGAGAGAACAAAGCTAAGGATAGTAGAGATGGGGTGGGGGGTGTTGGGGAGTGATAGGTCAGGTGGAGGGCATGGGGAAATATTATGATTTGCAATGAATAAGCTAATAATAATTTTTTAAAAATACTAGCAAACCAAACATAACAGCACATTAAAAGGATTATACACCACAAACAAACTGTATTTATCCCTGGGATGCAAGGAAGGCTTAACATACACCAATCAATTAATGTAATACATTATATTAACAAAATGAATGAAAAAAAACACATGATCATCTCAATTGATACAGAAAAAGAATTTAACAAAATTCAACACCCTTTCATGATAAAAAACACTCAGTAAACTAGGAACAGAAAGAAACTACTTTAACTAATACAAAAAGCCCACAGCTAACATCATACTCAACGGTAAAAGACCATTTCAAGCCTCTCCTCTAAAATCAAGAACAAGACACCCACTCTTGCCATTTATATTCAACATAGTACTGGAAGTCCTAACCAGAGCAATTAGGCAAGAAAAAGAGATAAAAGGCATTCAAATAGGGAAGGAAGAACAAATGGGGGTAGTTATTGTTTAATGGGTAGGAGTTTGGGAGGATGAAAAAAGTTCTGGAGATGGACGGTGGAGATGGTGGCACAACAGTGTGAACGTACTTAATGCCACTGCACTGTATGTACACTTAAAAATAGTTAAAATGGTAAATTTTATGTTATGTGTACTTTACCAAAAAATTTTAAGTGTTTTAAAAAAGAGAAAGCTTCAAAAGATTTACTCTGGGAAACAGAAGACAATTGTAGGCAACAATTGCTTCGTACTCTAGAGGAAATTACACAAGGATATGCTTTCTTTAATGGGATCTAAGGTATCACCATGAGATATAAATGGAGGCCGGCAGAATTAAGGGAGATAATTAGGAAGTAAATAATGACATAACAAAAATTAAAAATCAGTTAGAAGAATGAAGAGTAGAACACATAATTTAGAAAACCCAATTAGTCTAATGGAAGACAGACTTTAGAAAATTCACAGAGAGGGCCGGCCTGTGGCTCACTTGGGAGAGTGCGGTGCTGATAACGCCAAGGCCACGGGTTCGGATCCCATATAGGGATGGCCGGTTTGCTCACTGGGTGAGCGTGGTGCTGACAACACCAAGTCAAGGGTTAAGATCCCCTTACCGGTCATCTTTAAAAAAAAAAAAAAAAGGATTAAATTTAGTTGTAAAATATAGAAATTAAAAAAAAAATCACACACAGGTTTAAACAAGATAGAAGCTCATTTCTCTCTCAGATGCAAGAAGTCTGGAGATTGTCAGTCCAGGATAGCACTGCATAGTGTCAGGGTGCCAGACTCCTGTCTTGCTGCTCAGCTACATTTCCAAGCAGTTCCATTCTCAAGGTCTCCTCTGGATCTGAGATGCTGGTGGAAGTCCAGCCATCACATTCATATTCTGGCCGGTAGAAAGGAAGAAATGGAGATCATGTGCCCTCCTTTTAAGGATATTGCCTGGTCACAGAGACTATACTGGGGGACAGGGGATAGGCAAAGAACCAAGAGAGACCAGAGTGTGTGGCACATATGGAGGGGAAAAGGAGAGCGAATGAACAGAGAGTTAGTTGATGGTCTCAAAGACGGAAAAGAGAACAAAGGGAACAGGAAAAAAATTATTTAAAAGAAGGAAACTCTTTCTAGAAATGAAGAAAAATATGAATCAGCAGATGAAAAGGGCTCACACTATGTTCTAGAAAAGATTTTAAATTTTCAAAACTGAAAAATAACCTACTGAAGATATTAAAGGAAACTTATAAGCTAGAAGTCAGCAAACTATAAGCCAACAGGCCAAATTGCCATCTGTTTTTGCAAATAAAGTTTCACTGAAACACAGAGAAGCCCATTCACTGACATACAGGCTTTGTGCTACACCTGCAGGGTTAAGTATTTGCAATAGACCCTGTCGCCTGCAAAGCCCAAAATACAAGTATATACCATATGGCCCTTTACAGAAAATACTTGCCAACCCCTGTTTTAACTATTCAGGAAAAAGAAACAAGCTACCTCCAAAGGAAAAAATAAATAGGCCAATTTCATATTTATCAGCAGAAGAATATAGATGACAAAAGACAATGAAGGTTTACAGAATTCTGAAGGAAAAAGAGTGTGACCCAATAATTCCAAAAGCAGTTACCACTTTCTACGTGTAATAACAATACAGACATTCTTTACTATATACATACGGAGGATACACATATAATCCCCATGCCTTCCTGAGGGGGAAAAAAAAAAATTACTTAGGCGGAGGATACACATATAATCCCCATGCCTTCCTAAGGAAAAAAAAATTACTTAGGCCGGCCCATGGCTCACTCAGGAGAGTGCGGTGCTGATAACACCATGGCCACGGGTTCAGATCCCATATAGGGACGGCGAGTTCGCTCACTGGCTGAGCATGGTGCTGACAACACCAAAACAAGGGTTAAGATCCCCTTTCCAGTCACCTTAAAAAAAAAGAAGGAGGAAATGAAATACATAAGCAGAAAATATAAATGTAGAAACATACAAGACTGAAATTTTCTGTTAAAAAAACCTAAATGGGGCCGGCCCGGTGGCGCACTGCTACAGTGCGCCGCTTGGGAAGCGCGGCAGCGCTCCCGCCGAGGGTTCGGATCCCACATACAGACCGGCCGCTCACTGGCTGAGCGAGGTGCGGGAGCAACACCAAGGGTTGCGATCCCGTTGCCGGTCCCGGTCCGGTACAGGCGCGACACTGAGGGTTGCGATCCGTTGCCGGTCACAAACAAAAAAGACAAAAAAAAAAAAATCTAAATGGGATAATGTCATTATTAAAAGAGAAATATAAGGAATAGATTTTTTAAAAATTTAACTGTATGTCATTTGCAACAGACAAGCCTAAAATAAAATGTCTCAGAAAGTTTGAAGGTTAGAAAAAAAGGGGGGACAGGGGCGGAGAAGGCAAAGACATACTAAAGCAAATGCAAACAAAAAAGAAGGCAGAGATCATAATATCAATACCCACGGTGAACTGAGACAGAAAGCAGTAAATGGGGCCACAGAGATATTTGGTTGAAGGGCTATTTAAATCTTAATAGAGCAGTAAGAAAAAATGAAAGCTTTCCAAATTGTTCTTAGAAACCAACACAATCATACCAAAACCTGACAAAGAACTCACGGGGTCCCAACTATAAAATTCTAAATTAAATATTAGCAAACATCCAGTTGTACATTAACTTACACACACACACACACGCACACACACAACGCACAACCGTTCAACAAGCAGAACTTGTTCTTGAACTGCAAGAATACTGCAATATTGGGAATCCCATTAATATGATTTCCCATATTAATATGGTCAGTGGAAATAAAAATAATACATCCAATCTTTTTTTTTTTTTTCCTTTTTTTTTGTATTTTTTCGTGACCGGCAACGGGATCGCAACCCTCGGTGTTGCGCCCGCACCTTGCTCAGCCAGTGAGCGGCCGGTCTGTATGTGGGATCCGAACCCTCGGCGGGAGCGCCGCCGCACTCTCAAGCGGTGCACTGTAGCACTGCGCCACCGGGCCGGCCCAATACATCCATTCTTGAAAGATGCTTAAAAGGCACTTAATAAAATTTGATTATAATGTTTTTTTAATTACCTAACACAACAGTATCAGTGCAGACTGCAGGTGTTTCTGCCTGTGGAGTTTCTGAACAGCACAGGGATTATATTAGAAACAATTCCCTGATGTGAACAGAGGTACAAAATTCTCCAGAGTTGAGCTCCAAGGCTGCATAATTTTGGTATAGCTTCAACACCAGGGCACAGGAGGTCTTGTCTAGTGAGAGAACTAAAATGTGGAGAAATCATCTTTTGAGGGAGAACAGTGTTGTTGTTTGGCATGAGGAGGTTAAAATGCTCTTAACCATACTGAAAATTCAACTATCCAGGGAGTCATTCTCCAAGGATTCTGTGCACTTGGGCGACCACATGTCCCAGTTGGCTCAGGATGGTCCTGGTTCACACATGTTGTCTCAGCTTAATTATTAAAAGCACTCCCTTCAACCATGAAAAAAAGGAAATATCGCCATTTACAACAACATGAATGAAACTGGAGGGCATTACACAAAGTGAAATAAGCCAGAAAGAGAAAGATACATACTGTATGATCACAGTTACACACAGAATCTAAAAGAGTCGAACTTATAGAAACAGAAAGTAGAACGGTGACTGCCAAGGGCTGTGGGATGGGGGAGGTAGGGAGATCTTGGTCAAAGCGTACAAAATTTCAGTTATAAGATGAATAAGTTCTGGGGATCTGATTAAGTAACTATATTACTCTTAATATAGTTATTATTAACTATAGTTAATAACAAGGTATTGTATACCTTGAAATTTGCTAAGAGAATAGATCGTAAGTGTTCTCACCACAAAAAGAAAAAAAATGGTAACTATGTGAGGTGATGGATGTGCTAACTACCTTTTTGGTGTTAGTCATTCACAATTTGTACGTATATCAAATCATTACATTGTATACCTTAAGTATATAGAATTTTGTCAATTATACCTCAATAAAGCTGGGGGGAAATGCACTCCCTCTTCCTCTCAAAAGTGTTTGAGTTTAATAATAATTTATATGGTCAAACTCAGCATACTGAAATTTTATATTTATATGTATAATTAGACTTTATATGTGCACATCTGAATATTCATATTTATAATTATCTAGCAATAACTTTTTAAAAAATTATTGAATCCTTGTCTCAGCACACTCGCCTATCCTAAAACAAATTTAAAAATCAGATAAGGGGCCGAGTCCGTGGCGCACTCGGGAGAGTGCGGCACTGGGAGCACAGCAGTGCTCCCGCCGCAGGTTCGGATCCTACATAGGGATGACCGGTGCGCTCACAGCGCTCACTGGCTGAGCGCGGTGCGGCCGGTCTAAAAAAAAAAAAAAAAAAAAAAATCAGATAAGACTCTTACGGTCTCAGAACTTCTTATGATTCAATTTCATCAGCAGCAATGTTCCATCACATAAACAGAGCTGATGCTACATCTCAAGAGATGAGTTTTCAGAACAGGAGAGAGTAAAACGACATCGTCAATTGTTGTTCACAACGAGAAACAGAGAAGTGTAAACTGATAGTAGCCAATGTCATAGTTGTTGGAGACCTTCAGCAGAACAGATTCAGGAGAACATTAAACCCAGGAAGGAAGGGCTCACATAACGTATGAGCAGGAGCAAGAGAAACACAAGCAGTAGATACAGACTATACCCTGTCCAATGCAAATAGCTGTGAAAGAGGAAAACAAACAAACAAAAAACCTAAATAGCTGTGAAGGTAAAAGGAACAGCTTTACTGCTGCTTCCTGTTTAACTAATAGGTGCGTGGACGGAAGGGAAAGAGAGAATTAGATAAACTTATCTGAAAAATCACTGGAAAATAATAAACTATCATAATGTTCTTGATAATGGTCAAAACTCATCAAATGGTACATTTAAGATTTTTTTATTTCTCTAAATATAAAATTTTACCTCAAAAAGAAAAAGAATCATGAACCAAAACTGTGCTGTAGCTATCGATATGAACACTGAAGGGTTTAGGAGTCAAGTGTACTGATGATGTCTGAAACTTACTTTGAAATGCATCGAAAAAATAAGATGGATCAACAGATGGATAGAAGGATGAATAGGTGGGCAGATAAAGCAAATGCAGCAAAATGCTAATGCTACGATTTAGATGGTATATTCACTGTACTTGTTCTTTTTTTTGGTGACTGGCTGTTTGGGGATCTGAACCCTTAACCTTGGTATTACCAACACCACACTCTCCCAGGTGAGCTAACCAGCCAGCCTCTTACTGTACTTGTTCCAACGTTTTTGTATGTTTGAAAATTTCACATAAAATGTTGAAAACAGAGCCCAGCATGCGAGGGTTCCTGTGAGATGGGCACCGTGAGCCCTAGCCCCAACCCCACCGTCCCCGCCACCCACCTAGGCAAGCAGAGCCAGGCCAATGCGTGGGGGGTCCTAGGAGATGGGGGCTGTGGGCCCTACCACCCCCACCCCAATCCCCACTGCCTCACATCCAGGCCTGCAATGGAACCAGCCCGATGCATAGGATCCTGAGAGAGGGGGGCAGGACAGCCCCATGCCTGCCCACAACTAGATCCTAGAATGTACTTATTAACTATGTGTTATTTCTTTGGGTATGTGACTTATCTGCTCATGTCCTTCACCAAATTTCAGCTTAGATTTTTCTAAGTCATTTTTAAGAGTTCTTTTTGCAATAAGGATATTAATCTTTGTGTGTTTAAAAAAAAAAAAGTAGCACCAGCCAGTGGCTCACATGGGAGAGTGTGGTGCTGATTAACACCAAGGCCATGGGTTCGGATCCCTCTATAGGGATGGCTGGTTCACTCACTTGGGAGAGTGTGGTGCTGACAACACCAAGTCAAGGGTTAAGATACCCTTACTGGTCATCTTTAAATAAATAAATAAATAAAATAAAATATTGAAAACATGTTAAGCATCATAAAGTTACAAATTTACTTCCAATTCACATAATTTAATCAACATCAAAACATTCTAAAGACTGAAGACTCAGAAAGCCTTATCTTTCTAAAGAAGTGTATACAGATGAAAAATGGCCAGCACTCACCTACAGACTGGGAGGTGAATGCTGCTACAATCTGGGTACTGGCCAGGGCCTCCAGCCTGTTCTTCAGTGCCTCTAAGTGCACACATTTTTCTGAGTAGTCTGGTGTATCAACAAGCATCATTAAGCTGTTCTGCATACCTGTTAGTTTGGCAGAAATCACAGCTATGTCCTAAAAAATGACCAAAAAAGAGGACATTTATCTTAAAGGACCCCTGTTACCTCAATTGAGAATGTATAAAACATGTAAAAAGGCTATTAACAAAATAAGAAAATGGCCCACAAACATATTATGTTCAACATTATTAGTACTCAAAGAAATGCAAATTTAAACAAGGAATTGCCATTTTCCTCCTAACGAATTGGAAAACCTTTTGAAAAATTATAACCATTGTTGGTGAGGTGCAAAGAAAAAAAGACAATCAGTCTGGCATCATTATATTTATCCTGTTTTTCTCAAAGGCAACTTATCAATATGTGTCAAGAGTTTTAAAAATATTCACATCCTTGGGCCGGCCCGGTGGCGCACTGCTACAGTGCGCCGCTTGGGAGTGCGGCGGCGCTCCCGCCAAGGGTTCGGATCCCGCATACGGACCGGCCGCTCACTGGCTGAGCGAGGTGCGGGCGCAACACCGAGGGTTGCGATCCCGTTGCCGGTCCCGGTCCGGTACGGGCACGACACTGAGGGTTGCGATCCGTTGCCGGTCACGAAAAAAGACAAAAAGGAAAAAAAAAAAATATTCACATCCTTTAGCTTGGTATTTTCTCTTCTAGAAATCTGTCCTAAGGAGATAATCAGAGGATATCAAGATATTATTCACATCCTTTAACTTGGTATTTTCTCTTCTAGAAATCTGTCCTAAGGAGATAATCAGAGGATATCAAGATATTAATGTATTATAACTAATCAATGTGATTTTAGTGTTAAAATAACAAAAACCTGGAAGCAACCTAAATCTTCCATAATAGAAAATAAAATATAAATTATAGGTCATTCACAATGGCATGTGGAATATTGTGCAGCCACTAAAAATTATGTTTTTGAAATGTATTAATAACATAAAATACTTTTACTATTAAATGAGATAAACACCATAAAAAAGTATATAGATGCCAGAGTCGCAATTTGTTTCATATATATCAATGCATACATTCCCGTAATACTCATACATGCATACATATGAAATACAACATGGAGGGTTGGCCAGTTAGCTCAGTTGACTAGAGCATGGTGCTGATAACACCAAGGTCCAGAGTTAGATCCTTGTACCAGCCAGCCACCAAATTAAAAAAAAAAAAAAAAAAAAAAACCAACAAAAATACATACATGAGTACAAATATGTACAAACACATAGAAAATATATCTAAGAAATATAAAAAGTATATTAATAGGGCATATGAATAAGGATAATGTTTTCTTCCTTGTATTTTTTCTGAATTTTCTAAATCTTCTAAGACACATATAAACTATGCTTATAATTAGAAGAATACATGTTATTTTTAAAAAAGAATTAAGAGTAGGGCCAAGCCTGTGGCGCACTCGGGAGAGTGCAGTGCTGGGAGCGCAGCAGCGCTCCCACCGCGGGTTCGGATCCTATATAGGGATGACCAGTGCGCTCACAGCGCTCACTGGCTGAGCGTGGTGCGTCCGGTCTCAAAAAGGAAAAAAAAAAAGAATTAAGAGTAATAACTGACAGTATTTCATCTCAACATTCAGCGGATATCTATGATATACCAGATACTGTATTAGATATTTGAGACCCAAGCATGAATAAGGTCACATTTACAGAGATGAGTTCACAACGTACTGGGACAGAAAGATCACAATACAATTTAAGAAGAATGGCTCAAGTGTTACAGGGGCACAGGGGAGGGAGCAATTAATTTTGCCTATGAGGGGCAAGGGGCCAGCAGGGAGAGCCATGAAAAGAAGTGACACTTTAGCTGGACCTTGAGGGACGAGTGGAGGCCTCCTCTACTGCAAAGAGAGGGAGAGGAAGGATGGATCAGGCAGACAAGGGAAGCACAAAGTCACAAGATAGGAACATACAGAGGGAGTGGCCAGACAGCACGCTGAAAAGGCACACCCAAACCCTGCTGTGAAAGACACGTGTGCCTGGTAGTGGGCTTGGAATTTACCTGGTAGAAAACGGGGAGTCAACGGGGGGTGGGGGGGAGAAGATATAACAACTACAATTTTCTTCGAAGAAGTTACAACAAGCAAACGGAAAGGACATTTCTGGGTGGGAGGGGGGAGAGGGAGGAGGGAGGGAGGTTTCGGTGACGGGCCATAATAATCAACCACATTGTATATTGACAAAATAAAAATTTAAAGGAAAAATAAATTAATTAATTAATTAATTAATTTAAAAAAAAAGAAAACGGGGAGTCACCACAAGTTAAAATACAGGGGAGGGAAGGGAGACAGGGAAATGGCACATCCCACTGTATGCTGCAGAAGACCCCGGTGGTCGCAAGGAGGATAAACTGGAGAGTGGGAAGGACTTGGCAGCAAGCAGACTAAGGAATGGCTGCTGCAAAGGTCTAGAAGCAAATGACTAAAAAGCACGACTAGAATGGTGGCAGAGGGATAAAAAAAAGATACACTGACTAGGAAGATGGGTGGCAGGGAAGAGGGCACAGTTAAGCACAGCTGAGGTTACCAGCCTTAATGCTTGGATGGGAAACAACTCCGTGAATCAAGGCAGGGAGGCCATGAGAAAGAGTAAATGGAGGGTAACTTGGGACAGAAATAAAGAGCTCCGTTTCTGAAGCTCCTAGGGAGAGTCCAGCTGGATACATTTGGTCTTGTGGGCAGGTGGAGAAAAACAAGATTTATAACTTTCAGTTAATTAACATTGTAGTTCAGTACCATTAAAATGAGAGACCATATTTAAATCCATTCTCTCCCATACACATGCCAGGAGTTCAATAAGACTGGCGACTTACATCTATGAAGCCTGGATCAATTAAACTTGTCAAGTACCCTGAGGGGCTCTGAAAGGGAATGGGAAGGAGCATAGATCTGCTGCATTAAAGACAATGACAGCTGACACAGAATAACAGATACGTCACTGGGGGAAGAATGAGGGGCAGGGAAGTGTCACCATGTGCTACCAATCATGGAATAAAAGGGTGGGGAACATCTATGTGTGTGTACATCTGCAATAAAAGGCATAAAGCCAGTAACAGAGTTTGTCTGTAGAAAAAAAACCTAGGGGATTCAGGTGTGGGGGGTCAGGGTTAGGAAAAAAAATCTATTTTTCACAGTTTATTCCTGTTTACTAATTTTTTCCCATGTGCATTTATAACTTTTTTAAAAACTTAAAGAAGATTTTTAAAAAGCAAAAGAGATCATAAATAATTCATTCTGCTTTACAATTGAAAAAGTTTTTCATAAGATGTCATCTCACTTCATCCTTACAACCAAGTATCAAAAGTATTTCTATTTTCCACACTTTGCAGCCCGAGAGGGTTAAGTAACTGGCCAAGGACCCACGGTGTGTAGGGACCTCTCCTATGTTCCACGCTATCATTTCCCCTGTATCTTCTCTGCCTGTGCATTGTAACTGAGGCTTCTCCTGAACTCACTCTCTGAGACCAAGAGGCTTCAGTCAAGCACAGGCAGCAGACTGAAAGGGTGGAAGTACTCAGCGGTTTCAGATCTTCCCCCACACCATGTCTGAATGCTTCTGTACGCCACTACTGACTTTCCCTTACAGCCTTACAGTTTCGATGAATGGCTCTCTCATTTGCTTTCTCCAAACCTCAAGTTCCTCCCTAAGTAAATTTCTCAACATCCCCTAAACAAGAAACCTACTTGAGTCTTAAATGTCTCCTCAATATCAGCACTCAGTGTGCTCCACTTGTCTGCTTCTTGCAGAGATTCGACAGCAAGTTGCATTCTGGACTTGACCTGGTCAATTTCTACCAGTACCTGAAAGAGAAATGAGGGGTACAAAATAAAGCAGCAGCTCTTTTTCTCTACACTCCACCAGTGCCTGGAAACGTAAGGATCATGGCATATCCTGTCTTTAGAGAGTTTCTGTACCCCAAACAGCAATTGTGTGGCTAAATTTGTTCAGCAGACGCTAAAGAGATGAATTGACAGAAAGAACCAAGAAAAAGAGCAGTGTGAATGCTGGGCAGAATTCTGAGTTGTTGGCCTCCCACAGTTCTGTGCTGTAAACACTTACAAGAGTGAATATCTTCCGAAAACAAAAATCAACATTTCAGACAGGAACCAGAATACCTGCATTGACTGAGATGTGTCCTGTTCAAATTTTTTAATGTCCTCCTTGACAAGAATCATTTGTTCTTTCAGAAAAGATGCCTCCTGTTTAAGGGCTTCAATGTCACGGAGCACTTTGGGCATGTTCTGAAGAGCCTGGTGACTTGTTTCTGTAGCAAAAAAATCAAGGACAACAATATGCACAAAAGGTGAAAATCACACCAGTCACCAACAAAAAATATAAATCAAACCAGACGACAGAAAAGAAATTTTCCCTAAAGCATTACCAACCACACAGTTTTTACAGACTGTGGAAAATGTGGGACAGGAGAGAAGGGCAGTGAAGTGGCCTCTGCCAGGACCATGTCCCCAGACTGATGGGTAAGGGCAGTGGTAAGGGCAATTTAACAAGGCATAAACCAGATCCAACACTAGCCATTTGCCACCACCGAGTTAAATCACAACTCCTTTTGTAAGGAAGAAGGAATCTGACAGGTAAATGCCAGCTATGCACCAAGTGCTTTACATATGTCACTTACTGTCCACCGCAATCATTAGAGCCATCTCTTACCCAGAAGAAAACTGAGGCCCAGAGAGTTAAGTAACTTGCCCAAGATTTCACAGAGCTGAAACCAAGCCTTACATGTGTCTGGCCCCAACGTCTGCTTTCCATGGTCTGTTATTTTTAAAATTTTTTTCGTGTTCCCATACTCTTTTATTTTGTTGGGCTTTCTCTGGGTTATTTTTCTGCTAACTCCAACACTTGTAGGAATATACCTGATTTTCCTTATTACCAGGGAGACACTACTTCAAATGATTACCCATTGTAGAGCAGAAAAAAAACATGTATTTGATGGATGACTTTGAATATGGTTTCTTTCCTACTTTAGGTTAAAATTGGGTTAAGAAAATCTTCAGCAGGTGTCCATCCAAAAAAAGTCATTGCTATGACTCATTATGAGACGTTTAGGCAAGCCCACTTGAGACATGAGTGGGTGACACTGCAAACGGAAGGCTCCTGTTTTGGAATTTCAACAGCCTGTGGAGCCTTCCGAATGGGAAACTACCAACTCTGGCTCAAGTTCTCCATGGGTTCTGGTCTGTTCTGTACCTTACCAAAATCTTGCAGGTGGGGCCAAGAGCAAGGACAGGGATATGCCTGAGCTACAAGCAAGAGCAAGCCTCTCCCGTGTCCCCCAAGTTATACGTAATCTTCCGGCAATTCTCAGGGTAAGTAAGAGCTCCCTGGGTGCTGTGGCTGCCATACTGTACAACCTGGGAAGAGAGTGATTCATACACCAAACCCTGATCTTTTACCAGTTTGAGGGAGAATGAGGACACGTCCACACGTGTCCTTACTTAACAGCTGAGGCCATGTAGCCAGCCTAGGGGAAATAAATACTAGAGAGTCTCCAATTAGTCCAGTGGTTCTTAGACTAGAGCATGTTTCTGAATCACCCAAAGTTCCTCATTCAGTAGGTAAGGGATGGAGCCCAAGGTCTGAATTTCTAACACATCTGTAGACAATGAGGCCAGGACCACGTGTTAAGAGCCACTAGCCTGTTCCTTCATTGCTCCCCTACTCTGGCTGAGGAGCAGGAGGCTAAATTGTACCTGTGTGACTGAACTGCAGCACCATGGCACCGTCTTTATATGGCCCATCATGTGGTCTGCACAGTGACATGCCAAGGAGAGGCACATGATTGGTTTCTTCATGCAGCCCTTTCATAAACGGTGTCATCCCTGACAAGACGGATAGCTCTTTCGCATCAAAATAACTTTCTGTGGCTTTTTTTTTTTTTTCCTTTTTGTCTTTTTTACTGACCGGCAACTGGATCGCAACCCTCGGTGTTGCACCCGCATCGCGCTCAGCCAGTGAGCGGGAACCAGTCTCCACATGGGATCCGAACCCTCGGCAGGAGTGCCGCCATGCTCCCAAGTGCACCGGGCCAGCCCAACTTTCTGTGGCTTTGTAACACCAAGGTCAAGGGATCAGTTCCCTGTACCAGCCAGCTGCCAAATAAAGTACAGTACAGTAAAGTACAGTATAGTACAGTACAGTACAGTATAGCACAGCATAGTACACTAAAATACAGTAGAGTACAGTAGAGTGCCATACAGTAAAGTACAGTAAAATGCAGTACAGTAGAGTACAGTGCAGTAGAGTGTGGTATGGTAGAGTCCAGTACAGTTGAGTGCAGCAGAGTACAGTGAAGTGCAGAAGAGTGCAGTACAGTCGTGTACAGTATGGTAGAGGGCAGTGCAGTAGAGTGCAGTACAGTAGAGCACACTACAGTGCAGTACAGTACAGTAAATACAGTATGGTACAGTAAAGTAACATAAAGTAAAATAAAATAATTATCTGAAGACAGTTATAAAGCATGATGAACGGGCCAGCCCGTGGCTCACTCGGGAGAGTGTGGTGCTGATAACACCAAGGCCCCGGGTTCGGATCCCATATAGGGATGGCCGTTAGCTCACTGGGTGAATGTGGTGCTGACAACACCAAGTCAAGGGTTAAGATCCTCTTACCGGTCATCTTTAAAAAAAAAAAAAGCATGATGAACAGCAATGTTGTTCCATGATCTTTCCAAAATGCAGTCCACAGACCACCAGCATCAGCTGGAATACGTTTAAAATGCAGGTACCAAGGTTACCTGCCAGAGATCGTGATTTAGTAGGTCTGGTATGAGACCAAGGAATCTGCATGTTTTAACAGATGTCCCAAGTACAGAATAAAATTAGAAAATCTTTGCAGACCCTGATGTGTTATCAGGAATCAGGAGAATTGACAGCATAACCATTTAAACCCTTTAAAGAGCAATTCAACCACAGTCTTCTGCTCCAAGAGCATATTGAACAGAGCCTTCACATCCTGAAGATGTATTTCAGGAACCTGTTAAAACAGCTCTGCCACAAAACAGCCATCTGTTTCCACCACTGACCCCAAGAAAAGTTCTCAGACTAAAGAACCAAAGACATAACACATAAAGATTTCTCCAATGCACAGGCACTTCACTGACTTTAACAGTGCCATTGTGGCCCCTGCCAGGTCTCCCACCTGCTGAACCTTGTGGTCACTCTTCAGGCCCCTGCTGCTTCCCTATGGGCCCGTTCTTCCCTCTCCTCAGCTTCCCCAAATTTAGTCCACTCCTGTATCTATTTTAAAACTATCACTTCCAGTGGTCGCCTCTGTTAGGATAAGGGCCAGGTTCCACTGTGAAGGGGCACGAGGGCACTTCCAGATGATGGCAACATTCCATATCTTGATGGAGGGCTGAGTTATACTAGCTGCATATATTTGTCAAAATTCCTCAAACTCTAGGCCCAGCCCGTGGCTCACTTGGGAGAGTGTGGTGCTGATAACATCAAGGCCATGGGTTCGGATCCCTATATAGGGATGGCCGGTTCGCTCACTTGGGAGAGCGTGGTGCTGACAACACCAAGTCAAGGGTTAAGCTCCCTTTACTGGTCATCTTTAAAAAAAAAAAAAAAAAAAAACTGTAGGGGCTGGCCGGTTAGTTCAGTTGGTTAGCATGTGGTGCTGATAACACCAGGGTCCAGAGTTCACCCCTATACCAGTCAGCCACCAAAAGAAAAAGTAAATAAATATTGAACTCTAATGTTTAGGTTTCTAACTGAAATGTTTAGGGGTGAAGTGTACTGATGTCTACAACCTGTGTTGAAATACACCAAAAATAAGATGGATCAATGGATGGAGGGATGGATAAATGGATGGATTTGTGATAAAGCAAAACACTAAAATGTTAATTGCAGAATCTAGGTGGGGGGTAGATAGATCTTCACTACAACGTTCTCCTAACGTTACTGTATGTTTGATACCACCATCCATGGTTGCTTTTCAAGAATCTGCTATCATTCCTTTTTTTCTCTCTTTTTATTTTATTTTTTAATATTTTTTTGTTCTCATTCTTATTTTCACTCCTTTTCATCCCTCATTCCAATCCAACAGCAAGTTCTCTCCTTTCTTCCTCCTAAAATCATCTTAAATCTACCCATCTCTCACCATCTTCACTGCCATCACCCCAGTCAAAGTCACTATCATCTCTTTTCTGGACTACAGCAATAGCCTCCTGAATGGGGACATAAATTGAAACGTGTCATACTCCCTGCTTAAAAATCCTTTGTGCCTTCATTTTAAATCAAATCCAAACTCTTGGGCCGGCCCGGTGGCGCACTGGATAGTGTGCCGCTTGGGAAGCGCGGCGGCGCTCCCGCCCGAGGGTTCGGATCCCACATACAGACCGGTTCCCGCTCACTGGCTGAGCGAGGCGCGGGAGCAACACCGAGGGTTGCAATCCCGTTGCCGGTCCCCGGTCCGGTACGGGGGCAACACTGAGGGTTGCGATCCGTTGCCGGACACGGAAAAAGACAAAAAAAAAAAAAAAAAAATCCAAACTCTTTAATGTGACATTAAAATCCCTGAATGATCTGGCCCTTGCCGAACTCTCCAACACAAAGCTGGGTCTTGTTCAACAACTTATCTCTAGAACCTGGAAAACAGACTGTGTCCAATGAACATCTATTGACTGAATGAATGAACAAATCAGTCCTCCAATTTGGGGCCCTCAACATGTCCTGCTTGAACCTCTGCAAGAGTTGCTCTTCACTGCAGACCTGAACCCTTTTCTCATCTTCCATGAAAATAAAGCTTTACACCTCTGAAGGCTACCCAAAGCTAAGAGATGAAAGCCAAACTCTTTAGGTTGGCCAAAAAAGACCTTTCACAGACTAATCCTGGTCTACTTTTCTGCCTCATCTCCAGCTACATCTCCCCCATGAAAGCATAATTCTCCAATAATAATAATAATAATAACAACAACTATTATTTATTGATGTTATTCATGAAGCTTTGTTTGAACTTATCACCCTTCTCTGGACTGGCTAGGCCTTTCCTTATCAACATGCTTCTAATGTTCCCTCTCTGTGCTGTTCCCTCTCTCTTTAATACCAGAGAGGTAGTGAGTGTAATGGTTAAGAGAATGGGCTTGGGAACCAAAGGCCTGGGTTCAAATCCAACTCCCCTATTCATTAGCAACATGACGCTGGGCAAGTGACTTAACTTCTCTCAGCCTAAGTTACTACAGCTATAAAGTAGAAATAACAGGGCCGGCCCGTGGCTCACTCAGGAGAGTGCGGTGCTGATAACACCAAGGCCACAGGTTCGGATCCTATATAGGGATGGCTGGTTGGCTCACTAGCTGAGCGTGGTGTTGACAACACCAAGCCAAGGGTTGAGATCCCCTTACCGGTCATCTTTTAAAAAAATACATAAATAAAAAATAAAGTAGAAATAACAATTGTGCCTACCTCAAAAAATTAGTCAGTTTTAAGTTAGATAATCATGCCAAAAAGGGGGCACTAAAAGGAGTCTTCAGAAAGTTCATGGAAAATGCGTATTATGAAAAAACTATGCATGTATTGTAAAATTTTTTTGCACAAAATAAACTAGTACAAACTTGTTATAATATGTCTGAAAAAGATCTAGTTGAGATAATAAGAAGGATAAGACATCGGTTTGAAAAAAGTCCCTTTCAGAGCAACGTGAATTCTGCTAAAATTGAAGTAACATCAAATTGATGGTGAAGCTGGGGATGGAAGAATGGTAAAATCATTGATCCTTTATGAAAAGTTTATGGGGACAATGTCCCAAAGAAATCAGCAGTTTACAAGTGGATAAATCATTTTAAGAAGGGATAAGACAATATTGAAGATAAAGCATAGCAAGAGACCACCCACATTAATTTACAACGAAAAAATTAATCTTGTTCATGTCCTAATTGAAGAGGACTGACGATTAACAGCAGAAACAACAGCCACCACCACAGACATCTCAATTGGTTCAGTTTACACAGTTCTGACTGAAAAAATTAAAGTTGAGTAAACTTTCTGTTCAATGGGTACCGAAACTGTTGTGCCCAGATCAGCTGCAGACAAGAGCAGAGCTTTCAATGGAAATTTTAAACAAGTGGGAGCAAGATCCTGAAGCATTTCTTCAAAGAATTGTAACAGGAGATGACATATGGCTTTACCAGTATGATCCTGAAGACAAAGCACAATCAAAGCCATGGCTACCAAGACGTGGTAGTGGTCCAGTCAAAGCAAGAGCAGACCTGTCAAGGGCAAAGGTCACAGCAACAGTATTTGGGGATGCTCAAGGCATTTTGCCTGTTGACTTTCTGGAGGACCAAAGAACAAAAATGCCTGGGAAACCTTCACCACAGAATTCTTTTCTTTTTTTTTTTTTTTTTTTAAAAAGATGACCGGTAAGGGGATCTTAACCCTTGACTTGGTGTTGTCAGCACCACGCTCACCCAGTGAGCGAACCGGCCATCCCTATGTGGGATCCGAATCCGGGGCCTTGGTGTTATCAGCACCGCACTCTCCCGAGTGAGCCACAGGCCGGCCCCACAGAATTCTTTTCCACCATGAGAATGCTCCTGTTAATTCCACTCATCAAACAAAGGCAATCTTGCAAGAGTTTCCATGGGAAATCATTAGGCATCCACCTTACAGTCCTATTTGTTCCTTTTGACTGCTTTTTGTTTTCTAATCTTAAAAAAAATCTTTAAAGGGCACCCCTTTTCCTTCTGTTAATAATGTAAAAAAGGGGCCGAGCCCGTGGCGCACTCGGGTGCGATCGAACACCGCGGGTTCAAATCCTATATGGGGATGGCCGGTCACCGCTCACTGGCTGAGCGCAGTGCGGCCCGTCTCAAAAAAAAAAAAGACAAAAAAAAAAAAGGTAAAAAAGACTGAATTGACATGGTTAAATTCCAGGACTCTCAGTTCTTTAGGGATGGACTAAATCTCTACTATCATCACTTACAAAAGTGTCCTGAACTTAACGGAGTCTATATTGAGAATTAAGGTTTATATTTTTTATTTTTATCTTTTAATTCCATTTTTCCACAAACTTTTTGAAGTCCTCTCATATTAACATTTTGGCCAGGACAATTCTTCACTGCATAGGACTGTCCCAAGCATTGCAGGACATTAAGCATTGCTGGGTCTTTCTGCTAAGTGTCTATCATTGTGTCATTCCCCACCACTGGGACAACTAAAAAAGCTTGCACCAATTTTCAAATATTCCCAGGGATGCGCCTCCAGAGGCCTCAGTGGGGGAGGGGCAGGCAGGGTCATCCCTAAAGACACAGGTGAAGCCACCAGCTTCAGCCCAGAAACCAGGAAAGGGAAAAAGCCAGGACTAGGGGAACCAATTTGAAATGCAACTACCCCCAGGGCTGTATCCTTAAGTGAAGGACCAAGTCGGGCCTAAGGGTGACCATGGTCAGAACTGAGGGTTGCACAAGGTGGCCCAAGTGTGGCTCCCCAGATCCCAAGGCCCCCTGGCCTCTCAGATGCCTGCCACAGTGACCCTCAGTTGGCAGTGACCCCGTCGTCACTGTACAAGATATTTTGTCCTGCTGAGCAGAAGGCATCATCCTCTGCAAACCACCTCTTCCCACAAAGTCTTTCTCCCTGGTATGAAAAAGAACTCTGTACCTCATCCTCCTCTCTCCTGCCAGTGCAATGGCCTTGGTCTTGGAAACCAAAAGGAGAAGGTCTGGCCCTCAAGTGGGGACTCTCCTTCCCATTTGATACTTGAATGCCCCCCTGCCCTGTGCCTTGGACCTGGGCAAAGCTAAAAGGAAGAAACAGCACAACTCACAGTTTGAGCTGGGGGGTGGTCTTGGCAAGGTTCCTGTCCTCCCCCCCCCCCCCCCAACCTTCTCAAAGGAGGAGTGCAGCCTCTTGGGTGACTTGGAAACTCCCGGACGAATTCCATTCTAACTTATTTTGACATGTATACAAAACAACTGTTTAGAGACTCTAATTGTGCAAAGCTCTACTGTGTTTTTATGTTCCCGTTTAAAAGTTTACTTAGCAATAATTATAAATAAATGAATATTCTTTAGTAAAAACAAACAAACAAATATTCCCAGGGATGGGGATGGTGGGAGGCTAGTTTGAGAAACAGTTAGTTAATACATATAAAGCACTTAGAACAGTGTCTGACACATACCAAGCTCTCATACATTTGCTATTGTACTATTATTTATGTCCTCCCTTCCTTTGCCCTATGAAGCCTTCCTTTAAGGCCTAACACAGAGGAAGCAGGTTATGATTTCTCCTAGGAAGGAATAGCTGCCTCCTCCTGCCACCTCTCACAACTCCAGGTTCTGTGCTCAGAAAGGCCACTCCTCACTGTAATTTAACTGTTTACACATCTTCCCCACAGGGCAGGAAGCTCCAGAAAGGTAAACTTTTAATCCCCAGGACCCATTTCCTTTTTTTTTTTTTTTTTTTTATCATTTACTTGTACATATTTGTGGGGTGCAGTGTGTTGTTTTAACACATGCATACACTGCACGGTAATTCACTTAGGGTAGATAGCATCGTTTTGTATCCATTAGTCTACCACTTCTCCTTCCTCCTCCCCCCAGTACCCATTTCTTGATACACGCACAGTAGATGCTTAATAATTAGTAAAAGATGCAAAGTTCAATAAAGAATCTGCAATGAAATAAAGCCCTCCTCCCTTTTTCTTAAACAACGGGCACATCTATAAAACAAAGTTCTGTTTACTGGACCATCTGCTCACAGAGGAAGCAGTCTGTTTAACCGGTGTTTCCAACACAGCCTGGCAAAGAGACCGTCATGCAGCTTGTACTGAACCTACCTACCCTGAATAAAAGTCGAACAGTTACATGAAATGGTTGCTCGTACGTATTACTTTTCATAATTAACGATCCTTAAAAAATAGTTCAAGTAGGGGCCGGCCCGTGGCTCACTTGGGTGAGCGTGGTGCTGACAACACCAAGTCAAGGTGTTAAGATCCCTTTACCGGTCATCTTAAAAAAAAAAAAAAAAAAAAAAAATAGTGTCTCCGTTCAGGCCAACCCCTCCTCCTCAGCTGACATGAATATCCACGAAAACAATTTTTCCCAGATTTGTGTCATTCCCATACACCTTTAATATGTTTTTGCCAGATATAAGATCACCTATTATTATCTAATACTCTCAAAATTCACTCTTTTAAGTTTTACAAGGAAACTATGGGCATCGCCAGAGGTGGAAAACCAACCTCCGGCACTAGCAAGTGCTCAGCACAGGGCAGCACCCGTCTGGGACTCTCCCGGTGTCATGAGGGAGACTGCGGGTCTGGCCTCTTCACCCGGCGAGGCAGCCACTGTCCTCTACCGCCCGCCACGTGCCCACCGGACGCCCCCCGCCCATTTGGGGACCTCTGCCCGCGGCCGGGACGCCGCGCGGCTCACCCTCCACGGCGTGGTTCACCTCCTGGATGAACAGCTGTAGCTTCATCACCAGCGTGGCCGCGTGGCCGTCTGCCTTCCCGGCCGTCACCTCCTTGGGGCCAGCCCTGAAGGCCGCGTTGATCCACTCCTTCACGTCGAAGTCGTCGGCCAGGAACCTGGAGAAGTCCATGGCGGCACGACCTCGGGCCCGGCGTCCAGGCCTTGAGAGCTGACTCCGGCAATGAGGATGCGGAAGCGGGCGGCGCTGCCCGAGCCCCAGGGATGGCCTCCGAGGCTGCACGCCGGTACCTACGCGGCCCGGGGGACAGCGCGCGCAAGCCAGGGCTGGATGACCCTCGCCGCGCGCCGTACTTGTTCCGGAAGCAGGCGGCCGTTTCCATAGCGACTGCTGGCGCTCGGAGCACTAGGGTGGGCGGGTGCAGGAGAAACGCCCCAGGCTGGTGCAAATTTCCCACTTCTGCTGACACTTGCTGAGCACTAAACAATGTAGTCACTATAAAGCCCTTACATATATTAGCGCATTTAATCCTCACGGTCTCATGAGTATCATTATTCTCCCCAACGTATATAGATGAAGACCGAGCCCATGGAGCAACGGGTGACTTTGAAATCACATTGCTAGAAACCGGCACTGTCTACAGTATCCCCGCCGCTCCCCGCCACCCCCCCCCCCCCCCC
>NW_007726502.1:416498-433304 GCF_000696425.1 Galeopterus variegatus
CCCCCGCCGCTCCCCGCCACCCCCCGCCACCCCGAAGAGCTGACACTTTTCAAAAACAGCTCTATTGATGAATGACTTACAGGACATAAAATTCACCCATTGTACATATGCAATTCAATGATCTTTAGTAAATTTAGAAAGTTGTGCTATCTCCACATTTCCATCGGCTAAAAATATTCCTTTTTGCCCATTTGCACTTAATCTCTGCTCCCACCCCCAGCCCTAGGAAACTATTAATCTGCTTCTGTCTGTATATATTTACCCTTTCTGGACATTTTAGATGCATGGAATTATACAATATCTAGTGTTTTGCATCTGGCTTCTTTCACCTAGCAAGTTTTTGTCCATCCATGTACCACATACCAGTAATTTGTTACCTTCTGTTGCTGAATATTATTCCATTGTAAGGAAATAACATTAACATATGTTACTATATATGTTAACATATTTTGATAACATATTTTGCTCATCCATTCACCAATTGATGGACATTTGTATTGTTTCCAGTTTAGAGCTGTTATGAATAATGCTGTCATGAACGTTTACATATATGTATTTTTATAGACATGTTTTCATTTCTTTTGGATAGATTCCTGGAAGTAAAATTGCTGTGTTGTAAGGTAAATTTATGTTTTTTGTTTTTGTTTTTTTTCTTAGCAGCTGGCTGGTACGGGGATTCCAACCCTTGACCTTAGTGTTAAAGTACTGCACTTTAACCAACTGAGCTAACTGGCCAGCTTATTTGTGTTTAACTTTTTAGGAAAAAGCCAAACTTTTCCAGAGTGCCTGTACCATTTTACATTACAGTCAACATTACATGAGGGTTCCAGTGCCTCTACAGTCTCACTAATATTTGTTATGTAGTGGCAAGTCATTGTTGCTTTAATTTGTATTTCCCTAATGACCAATGATGTTGAACATCTTTTCATGTCATCTTTGGTGAAATGTCTTCAAATTTTTTTGCCCATTTTCAAATGAGATTTTTCTTTTTTTTTTTTAAAGATGACTGGTAAGGGGATCTTAACCCTTGACTTGGTGTTGTCAGCACCACGCTCACCCAGTGAGCTAACCGGCCATCCCTATATGGGACCCGAACCCGTGGCCTTGGTGTTATCAGCACTGCACTCTCCCAAGTGAGCCACGGGCCGGCCCTCAAATGAGATTTTTGTCTTCATATTATTGAGTTGTCAAAGTTCCTTACATATTCTGGATATAATTCCCTTATTAGAGATATGGTTGGCAAATATTTTCTCCCAGACTATAGCTTGTCTTTTCATTTTCTTCATGGTGTATTTTGAGGTGTAAAAGTTTTTAATTTTGATAAAGTCTTTTATTACTGTTTATCTTTTATGAATCATGCTGTTGGTGTGGAATCTAAGAAATCTTTGCCTAACCCCAAATCGTGAAGATTTTCTCCTAAGTTTTCCTCTAGAAATTTTGAAGTTTTAGCTCTCACATTTAGGTTTGTGACCTATTTTGAGTTCATTTTTTGTGTATAGTGTGAGATAAAGGTCTGAGGTTTGTTTTGGTGTTTTTTTGTTTTTGCATTGCAGATATACAGTTACTCCAGGATCATTTGTTGAAAATATCCTTTCTCTACTGAATTGCTTAATGTGTTTGTCAAAAATCAACTGACATAAATGTAAGAATTTCTAGACTCTTATTATCTATATGGCTATTCTTGTACCAGTATCAAACTTTCTTTGCTGTTATAACACTGTGCTCTGCACTCTAACCGAGCTAACTAGCCAGCCCATTGACTTTTGGTTTTGGCTGCTGGCTGGTATGGGGACCTAAACCTTTGACCTTGGTGTTATTAGCACCACACTCTCCAGAGTAAGCTAACCAGCCAGCCCCAACTGCCTTGATAACTGTAGTTTATAGTAAGTTTTGAAATCTGACAGTGTAAGTCCTCCTACTTTGTTCTTTTTAAAAATTCTTTTGCTACTCCAGACCCTTCGCATTTCAGCTCATCAATTTCTACAAAAAATCCTGCTAGAATTTTAACAGGGATTATGTTAAATTTATAGATCAATTTGAGGATAATTGCCATCTTGACAACATTGAGTCTTCCAATCTGTAACATGAAATGCCTCTCCATTTATTTAGACTGGGATTTTCTAACTTTGGCAGTATTGACATTTGGGGGCAGATAATCTTTTTGTTGTGGGGCTGTCCTACACACTGTAAGATGTTTAGCAGAATCCTTAGACTCTACCCACTAGGTGCCAGTAGCATTCCCTCCAAGTTGCGACAACCAAAAATATCTCCACACATTGCATGTGTCTCCTGGTGGAAACAATCACCCCTGGTTGAGAACCTCTGATCTGGATCTTCCTTAACTTCTCTCAGCAAAATTTTGTAGTTTTTATTGTACGAGTCCTGCACTTCTTTTGTTAAATTAATTCCTAAGCATTGCATTCCTTTTAACACTACTGTAAACGGAGTTTTCTTAATTTTCAGTTTCTTGTTAAAGAAATACAATTGTTTTTGCATATTTATGTTCGTACCCTTTGACCATGTTACTTTTGTTTGTTATAGTATTGGTGTGTGTGTGTTCCTCGGGATTTTACATACAGGATCATATCATCTGCAAATATACTTTTCCTTTTTCCTTTCCAATTTGGATGCCTTTCTTCCCCTAACTGCATTGGTTAGAAACTTCAGAAAAATGCTGAATATAAGTGGCAAAAGCAGACATCCTTGCTTTGCTTTGTTCCAGAACTTGCGGATCTGTCTTTAACAATTATGCTAGCTGTAGATTTTTTGTTTTTTTTTTTTGTCTTTTTCATGACCGGTAAGGGGATCGCAACCCCTGGCTTGGTGTCACCCGCACCACGCTCAGCCAGTGAGCGCACCAGCCACTCCCATATAGGATCCGAACCCGCGGTGAACCCGCGGTGAGAGCACCACTGCGCTCCCAGCGCAGCACTCTCCCGAATGCGCCACCGGGTCAGCCCCTAGCTGTAGATTTTCACAGATGCCCTTTTTCAAGTTGGTGAAGTCCCCTTCTATTCCTAGTTTGTTAAGAGTTTAAGATGTTGGATTTTGTAACTTTTATTCCATATCTATTGAGATAATCATGTGGTTTTTGTCCTTTATTCTATTTATATATTTTAGTAATTGATTCTAAGATGGTAAACAAATCTTGCATTCCTGGGATAAATTCTTCCTGGTCATGGTGTATGATTTTTACATGTTCCTGGACTTCCTTTCCTAATATTTTGTTGAAGATTTTTGTGTCTATGTTCATGGGGTTATTGGTCTGCAGTTTTCTGTTTTTGTGATGTCTTTGTCTGATTTTGGTATAAGATGAATACTGGCCTCACAGAAAGAGTTGGGAAGTGATCCTTCTGTTTTCTGAGTTTGTGACAGAGTAATATTACTTCTTTAAATATTTGACAAAATTAAAAGTGAAGTTATCTGGGCCTGGAAATTTCTTTGTAGGAAAATTTTAAATTACCAATTCAACTTCTTTGTTATAGGCCTATTCAGATTTTCTATTTCTTTAATCAGTTGGTAATTTTGCCTTTCTAAAAATTTGTCCATTTCAGTGCCGGCCCGTGGCTCACTTGGTAGAGTGTGGTGCTGATAACACCCTGGCCACGGGTTCGGATCCCTATATAGGGATGGCCGGTTAGCTCACTTGGGAGAGCATGTTGCTGACAACACCACTGCCGGCCCGTGGCTCACTTGGTAGAGTGTGGTGCTGATAACACCCTGGCCACGGGTTTGGATCCCTATATAGGGATGGCCGGTTAGCTCACTTGGGAGAGCATGTTGCTGACAACACCACATCAAGGGTTAAGATCCCCTTACCAGTCATCTTTATTTTATTTTATTTATTTATTTATTTTTGTCTTTTTTTTACTGACCGGTAACGGGATCACAACCCTCGGTGTCGCGCCCGCACTGCGCTCAACCAGTGAGCGGGAACCAGTCTCCACATGGGATCTGAACCCTCGGCGGGAGCGCTGCCGTGCTCCCAGGCGGCGCACTCTCCAGTGCGCCACCAGGCCAGCCCTACCGGTCATCTTTAAAAAAAAAAAAAAAAAAAAATTTTTGTCCATTTCATCTGTTATATAATTTGTTGGCATAAAATTGTTCGTTGGGCTGGCTGGGTAGCTTGGTTGGTTTGAATATAGCCTTGTAACACCGGGGTCAAGGGTTCAGATCCTGTACCAGCTAGCCGCCAAAAAAAGAGAAAAATTTGTTCATAATATTCTTATAATCCTTTTTAATTTCTGTAAAATTGGTAGTGATGTCCTCTCTTTCTTTCTTGACTTTGATAATTTTTTTTTCTTGGTCAGTCTAGCTTAAGTTTGTTAATTTCATTGATCTCTTCAAAGAACCAACTTTGGCTTGTTAATTTTTTTCTATTTTTAATTTTCTATCATTGATTTATGCACTAATCAGCCCTTTCTTCTGCATTCTTTGAATTTAGTTTGCTCTTGTCTCGTATATTAAAATGGAATCTTAGGTTACTGATTTGAAATCCTTTTTTAATAAAATAACATTTTTTCCAACTGTATTATAATTCGTCAAAGACTCAAATTAGTTTATTGGATGAGAACACCTTCTAATGGATTGGAAGACAGCTATCATATTAATAACTTTTTGTTAATTTTCTCAGTAACCTCTTTATTAAACCTCCCCTTCCCCCTCCTGCACCCCATCCCGCAACCCTAGGTATGCACTCTCCCTATGCAAGTTCAACACACCACTGTGGTCTTTCCCTTCCTCCTTTCTCTCTTAACTCCCACCTGAAATCTTTATTAAAAGGCATTTTAAATTATAAATTCCTTCCTAAGAACTGCTTTAGCTGCATTCCCTAAATTCTGATATGTTTTCATTTTGATTTAAAATATTTTCTAATTTCACTTGTGACTTCTTTAAGGCTGTAAACCAACGAATGCCAAAGACTCATAGTCAACAAACAGGATTCTCCTCCAGCTTTCAGAGGGAGCACGATTATGGCCCCAATTCCAGACTTCCAGCCTCAAGAACTACAATAAACTCCTGTCGTTTTAAGCTACCCAGTTGGTGGTAACATTATTATGGCAGCTCTAGGAAACTATGGCAAAGGAGAGAAGTGTCTTTCGCTTAAGCCACTGTTACTTCAGATTTCTTTTTTTTTTTTAGTGGCTGGCCAGTTTGGGAATCCGAATCCTTGACCTTGGTGTTATCAGCACCACACACTAACCAAGTGAGATAAGCAGCCAGCCACTAGATTTTTCCTTTAGTGCAACCAAGCCCAATCCTAACAAATACAGAGGGAACGGTTAAATATTTGTCAAAAGCATCAAGCTTTTATGCTGCTTCTGGAAATACTGGCAGGTTATTGGTATTGTTAGTACAGTATCACTGGTTCCATGAGAAGAGATTGTGAAATTAACAAAATGATGAAATGGAAGTCACCACTACTAGGGTTGTTAAACAGAAATCTCAGAGGTGATTTGAGAATCAGAGCACCTATTGTATCTGATACTTTGCTGACCTCCTTAAATCCTCACTAAAACTAATGAAGTATATTTTTAACATTTTTAACATTTAAGAATATAAAAACTGGCCAGCCAGTTAGTTCAGTTGGTTAGAGTGTGGTGCTGATAACACCAAGGCCCAGGGTTCAATAAATCCCTGTACTGGCCAGCCACCCTGCACCCTCCATCCTCAAATAAAAACTAAAAACTAAGACCCAGAAATGTTAAGTGACTTGCCCAAGATGCTCTAGGTGGCAAAAAACTAGAAATGGAATCTGACTGCCAAGCCCATACCTGTCCCGCTCTACCCGAAGGGCTGCCAGAAATAAGGCAGGAAGAAGCGAGGACAGCTGGGGAAGCACGCTCACTGAGCGGCTGGAGATACAAGGAAGCCATCATGAAACCGCTGCGCTCGAGTTTTAATAGGCAGCACTTTCAACACATAAATGCTTGATTTACACCATACGAGGTCAGGGGCTATTCTTTCCTATTAATTCATACTGGTAATTGCATTATCTCCAAGCCATAAACAGTTTTACATGAAAAAAGCTAAATAGAACAATAAATCTGCTTGAACATAGCACCGACCCTCTCTGAAGACAGACCAGGAAGGTAAATGGGGTGGGTGGGAAGAATTTTCATCTTTTGTATTTTAACTTTGAATCACGTGAACATCTTATCCGTTAAAAAAAATTAACATTGAGCATAAATACTTTCAACTTAGAAGTTTTCTTTAATCTGTATTTTCTAAAACTCATTTGTAATTCTATGACCTGAAAATTACCAGTTATATGTGTACACAGATATCTAGGTGGGTTGTTTGGTTTTAAAACTTGGGTTATATGATAAATACAAAAGCATAATGTTTTTGTTTAGCAATAGTTCAAGGGCAGCTTTCTTCCCCTGTATATTGCCATAATATAATGTTACGGTAGACTTCTAATTTACCCCTATATCTAATTTACTCTCCTTCCTTAGTAACCAAATCCCAATGCCACTGTGTGCAAATATGACTTTCTTGGCCTTCACAGGCCAAGATTTGAATGGAAATGTGAAACTTTCAGGAAACCTGAAAAAGAATATTTTTCCTTTATTCCTTCCTTCTTTCCTGTGACTTACAATAGGAATATCATGTCTAAAGTTATTATCTTTTAACAGGATGTTGAACAGCATGTCCTTGGATGGTGACTTAAGGGCTGGGCCCCTAATGACTTTGCGATGCTTATATAGGAAATATTTCTGAGGCCAGCCCGTGGCTCACTCGGTGGAGTGCGGTGCTGATAACACCAAGGCCACGGGTTCGGATCCTATATAGGGATGGCCGGTTTGCTCACTAGCTGAGCGTGGTGCTGACAACACCAAGCCAAGGGTTGAGATCCCCTTACCAGTCATCTTTTTTAAAAAAAAAAAAAGAAAGAAAATATTTCTGAATTATTTCCGGCCTTCTTTCACACAGGAAAATAAACCTTTTTGTCTAGACCACTGTAGTAGTTCCTTATTAAACATTTGCTGGTGTTTGATTTTATTACAAAAGATGCAATGAAACAGTTTTTTCTTTTTTTCAGAAGATGACCGATAAGGAGATCTTAACCCCTGAGTTGGTGTTGTCAGCACCACGCTCATCCAATGAGCTAACCGGCCAATCCCTATATAGGGATCCGAACCCGTGGCCTTGATGTTATCAGAACCACTCTCCCCCAAATGAGCCATGGCCAGCCCTTGAAACACTTTTTCTACATCTGTTGAGATGACCAAATAATTTTGAGCTATTAATGTGGTTAACTGCATTCCCAGCAAATGCTTTCTGCAGTGTATTCTTCCAATACGTCACTAGCTTTAAAGCCAGTATTTCAGCTAAAAATTTTTGCTATTTTGCCTATATATTCAAAAGCAATAATAAAAAATGCAAAATACTTTTTGTATTATCTGTTTCAGATTCTGGTGTAAGTTATGAATTTTAGAATGCATACCTCTGTTTACACAATTGCTAGCTTAATGTTTTATACAAAGAATATTCATTCTTAGTTTCTAAGTGTTCTATTATGGATGTGTTTTTTTGACTAGATTTAGGAGTAGAACTTCAAAATGGCTAAAACTTTATTAGATTTAGGAATGTAGCTTCCAATTACTGTAATTTTTTATATTTCTATCCTTGATATTTACTGTGTCTCAGGATTAACCCTTAAATAGTACGGGCAAGTCTGTTCTGTTCATGTACTGTAAGCTAGATGAACAAACAGAAAACAGCTAACAACTCATTACCAAGTGTGATAGTTTTTCCTTTTTTTTTTTTTTTTGGCAACTGGCCAATACAAGGACCAAACCCTAGACCTGGGTGTTGTCAGTACCACGCTCTAAACAAGTGAACAAACTGGCCAGCCCAATGCAGTTTAGTTCTCAAAACAATTCTATAGGGTAGGTTCTTTTACTATCATTTTACAGTGGAAAAATCTGAAGAGGAAAAATTTCTTGTCCTAGGTCACATGGCTAGTCAGAGGCAATAGTGAATGAAGAATAATGAATAGAACTGCAACAAAGGGTCGACTTTATTTCAAACTGTTGGGACTTCGGACCTCGAAATTCAAGTCTATGTATCTGAGGCCTGTATCTCTGTGGTGGTATTTCAATTTTCAATATTAGACTACTTCTAAAAGTGAAATGAAGTATGTATTCTTCCCAAGAATAAAAGTCAAAGGAGCAAAATATTTACGCTTTTTAAACCACAGGCTTTCTCAGAATGAATATGGTATAACTGACAATGCACTGGACAAAGAATAGAGGCCTAAATTTTCTCTTTCCAGTGTGACAGGTGATGAAGGCTCTGGACCTCAAGTACCTCAACTAATTAGGGAAAGGCCTGGCTCATCTTATCTGAGCACACTTCCTGCTTTGTCTTACTTGGCTTCACCTCTTTCCAGTGAAGAACATCAGGCTGTACTTTAAAAGAAATAAACCAGAGCAAGCATTCTAGGACTCTATCCTACTGTTTTCTTAGTTAAAAGAAAAAACAAAAACAAAACCCTGCACCTAGTTGAATTTTATACTCTTTGGGCTGGGTAAATATCTTCTATACTCAACATATTTAAAGGAATTTGGAACACTGTAGTAGCCAAGCACTACTTGTATTCTAGAATATCGCCTTTGCTTTCTACCTTTATTGTTTGCTATCTCATTTATACTACTTCATTCTTAATGGGTAACATTCACTTTATTTTGGTTGTCATTTATTCTATTTATCTCCATTGCCCATTTATGTTCAAATAGTGGCTCACAGACAAAGTAGCATTTTAGCCCAGTCTTAAGTTCACTGAAAAGTTAAAAGAGGAATTACCTGCATATACAGTCAAAAGGATATGAAAAAACATGGCATTATCAAAGCTTGAAAGGAACTTATTCTGGCTGTGGCAAATTATGCTCTATTCTTGGCAGATGATACCACAAGTATAGGGAGCAAAGTAATAGAAGTAGACTGAATGCCACAGTAAGCTATTGGAATTTGATCCCACAGGCATCTAGGCATTAGGAAGCCATTCAGGATTTTTCAGCAGGAGAACAAGCACTCAGTTTGTTGTTGTTGTTGTTGTTGTTTTTAAAGATGACCAGTAAGGGGATCTTAACCCTTGACTTGGTGTTGCCAGCACCACGCTCAGCCAGTGAGCGAACCGGCCATCCCTATATGGGATCCGAACCCGGGGCCTTGGTGTTATCAGCACCGCACTCTCCCGAGTGAGCCACGGGCTGGCCCCAAGCACTCAGTTTTGATACAGAATTCTGGTGGTGGCAAGGAGAATGACTCAGAATTGTCAGGCAGGCTACTGAACCATGAAAAAAATAAAATAAAAAGGCCCAAACCAGGGCAGTGGCAATGTGAGAGCAGGTAGTATTCAGAAAATTGACTACATGAGACACAACTGAGTGGACATAGATTAAGGAGGACTCAAGAATCCACTAAATCTCAGACAGGTACTTTCAAGTACGAGAGAATATAGGGGGAAAGAGGTAGGAGGATGGGCTCTACTCTGAGCACAGAGAGTTGAAAGCAACAGTGGAACCTCCAGATACAGATGTCCACTGACAGTTTGAAACATGAGGGTAGAGGGCTTGAGATCGACTCAGGTCTAGGATCCATCTAGCAGTTTAAAAAGGCTTGATTGCCAGGCCTCAGTGAAATGACTTGGAAAAGTCCTAAGGACTACATCCAGGGGAACCACATTTAAGGGACAGAGGAAGAGGAGGAGTCACAGAGGTAGGTGAAGAAATGGGGATGAACAGGAGCCCAGAAGTGTTCAGCATGACGTAATACATTGGCCATCAGTGCCAAATCTCCAGCAGGTACATTATGAACATGTCTCTCACCAGAGAAGACCCAAAAGAGCAGGGACTTTTATCACTGCTGTACCTGTGCCTA
The DNA here is from genome assembly GCF_000696425.1 of Galeopterus variegatus. Lineage (NCBI taxonomy): Eukaryota > Metazoa > Chordata > Mammalia > Dermoptera > Cynocephalidae > Galeopterus > Galeopterus variegatus. The sequence goes on from NW_007726502.1 coordinate 426,387, forward strand.
CACCAGTACCTGGCTCAGGGTAGCTGGTCAATAACTATTTGTTGAGTCAGTGAAAAGGTAAGGACTGGGCTCTAACTGGTCACTGAATTTGGCAATTAGAACGCACCAATGACATAAACCAGGGCTACTTTCAGGATACCTGCCTTCCTGCTCCCCTCCCACCCATATCCTGTCCAGCTCCACCTAGGCATAGTACCATCGGGGGTCTGTCTCCTGGAAAACAGAAGAATATTCAGATACACACACATCAGTTCACCTTTGAACTATAGGATAAAAAGCCTGTCCTTTCCTTGTGTAAGTCTCATTCACCATTTTGATGGAAGTTCTTCATAAATAGGCATTATCACTACAATGGTTACCTCTTAAAAATTTTGTGTAATAGGTACAGGACCTAAAAATTTTGTGTAATAGGTAGAGAACCTATAAAAGCTACATAGAACACTTGAGCATGAAAGTAATCTTAGATTAAAATTAGTCTTATGTGAATTATGCCAGATGAAGAAATCACCCCATCATTTATGTATTATGAGTTTTCATATTTGCTTAAGAATTAGCATACCTTGACAAATGACCTTTTATAGCTTCCACCCTCACCAATTAGGGTTGGCAGATTTTCAACTATATGAAGTCAAAAGATCAGACTGTGAAAATACCAGGTCTTGTGATTAAGAGCTCCAAACAGAGCCATGCAGTTTGAGGTAGAATCCTACCCAGACAGGTCAGCCACTCCAATCTCAAAGCCTTCATCAGCCAGGCCACCTCAGCCAGGCTCAGGCTCCTCCTGCCACTGATCGGGCTGAGCAGGACTTGTTAAACACATACATCAAAGCTCCCAGCAACACCGTAGGTGTTCATTAAGTATTAACTGATTATAAATCTTAATTTTTCCTTCAGATTATAGATGTGACACATCCACCTCTCCTCTCCAGCTTTCCTCGGATTGTCAAAGCTTCCCTCTTCACTAAGGCAGTTAAGGTTTTACATCCTTCATGAAGTTTTCCTTACTTCCCAACAGAAGAAAGTTAGTTCCCTTCAGGTCTATCATCTTCAAATGCAATTAACTTTGCATCTCCCATTACTCAACACTCCACAACGTGTATTTGCTACATGGCATTTATTCAACAACTTTCTATACTTAGTCACCACTTAAATCATTGCTAAGCTCTTTTCACATCTATCTGTATCACAGATTCCCCATCTTGGATTGTGAAGTCAACAGCCACGGGCTGGCCTGCTAGCTGTGATTTATAATTACTTACATGGTGTCACAATCAAAGAGCTCTGAGCAAATGCTTATGGAGAAAGAGGATGAGGATGGAGTTGAGGGTCCTGAGTAAGGGCCCAGATGGCTGCCGCCCACCCCACAGAACCTGAGGTTTGAATAAGGCCCAGGATCTGCTTTCCCCTCTTCCCTAGAGGGTCCATCTAAGGGCAATTCTAAGGCACAGTGGTGAAGGACATGAGTGGCCCACCAAGTGTGGTCCTCTAGTCTCACAGCAGCCCCTCGCCTGGAAACAGTGCAAAAAGCATTCCATTTAGAAGATCTTCCTGAACACACGCAAGCAGCATTCTCGGATGAAGACGGAGACGAGGTCTTTCCTGGAAGAGAGTGCCCCAGAAAATACTCTCTGCCCCAAGACCAACCAGGTCCCTTTTAAGGTCCCTGAGAACAGCAGCCTGGGAGAAACCAAGACTTTCAAAGGCTGACAAGGCACAGAGTGGATGAATGAAAAGATAAAAATACATGGAAAAAACACTTTGGCTTATAAAACCTCTAACGTGAGGTAGGGACATCGGTGTCCACCAACATGCAGAAACAGATATGACTTTAGCAGAGATGATTATCAGAAATGCTTCAGCATTTCCTACACTGCCCACATCTAAGCCCTGCTCTATCCACTCCCTACCCCCCGACAACACACACGCAGACCCACTCACACACAAAGTATCTGCAGAATAAGACAGAGGTGGCATCCAGAGCCTGATGCCATGCCAGAATTCTTGGCGCTCTGCACTAAATCACCGTGAATTATCCTGGCTAGACAGCAAAAGTAACATTAGCCTAAGTTTGAATTGAAGGATCCCTCTTGTGAAGTTAGGCCGCACCCAAGACAGCCAGGTCTGGAAAGTCTTTCACTTCTCCTACTTCGCTGAATGGCTGTCCACCCTGGTTGAATGTCAGCTTATACCGTAACCGGATAGGTTCCTGGGATATGAGAGACATAAGATGTTAAATTAGTGGGGAGCAACACAACGGCCAGCCCAAAGTAAAAGCCTTCGCCCACCCAGTAGTGACCAAGGAACAGTAGGTATATGTTAATTCCACCCAAGTGATGACACAAAAGAAACACCCTGGCCTAGCCTCCTTGGGACTACAAACACAAGGGACACTAGCATACATCCTGGGAGCCCATCCACACTTCTGCAGTCCTGAGATGGACTATAATTCAGAAAGATCAGCTTCTGAAGACAGGCCTCACCCTTTCATGACTCTATGGTATTAGGGAGAGTTCATATGTCCCTTCCTTGGTTCCCAACTATGACAATCCATCACAGATCTTCTTTCAATTAAGCCTCAAAGGCAATCAGACTCTAGCAAGGGACGTTCCCCTCCATCCCCGCCCCCCACCAAACCACATACTTTCTAGAGCAAAGTTTCTATATGCCTCTCTCTACCCACAAAGTTACCTCCCTGCAGTTCAGGGGCCCCCATTTCCCTGCTACAAAAGATGCCAGAACATACTTTGTGTGGATTGTCAAGCAGCAGCATCTGAGATATCACAGCTGGAGGCACCAAAGGACTGAATGCAGGAAGCCTGGAGCTGGATGCCGGCTGCAGCTTCACTCTCATTGACTATGAGGGGGGGAAAAGCCCAACATGTAACTCACTCCTCAAAAGCTACAGCTCCAGTGAGGGAGAGCAGGTGAACAGGAACCTGACATGCACACCACTGCTCTAAGAGGAAATGGGCTTCTCAGGAGACATGGGCTCCCACAGGTGCCTTGGGAGCCCAAAGAGATGGCTCCCACTAATTGATGAAAAGATCCATAAGGCCTTTCCTTCCACACACATACAACATATGTGAAGTTGTATGGTCAATGGCTGGCATCTGAGAGGCAGCATAAAGAGCTAGGGCATATCTTGGGTTGAATTCTAACTCTGCCCCTTACTAGCTTTGTGACCTTGAGCAAAATATTTAACTCTGGGCCTTGGGTTGAGAATTTAGAAAACGGAGGTAATAGGGTACATATCCCACAAGACTACCATGAGGATTAGGGAATGCATGTATTTATTTTTGTCTGCCTTCAATCTTTTCCTTTAAGGACATGCCCCTTCCTCTGTGATTGTTGTATGACTATTATCCAGAGGGGCCCTACTTCCCTTGAAAAGGGAACATATTATCCCAAATTGGCTAAGTACCTCATATCCCTGGACACAAGCTACTGGGCCAAGGTATGTAATTCACACCAACAAGGCAAATTAGAGCCCTTTCTTGGATATATCAACATGCATGCCTCCTGCCGGGTGAGAGTTTCCTTCTGAGATAAGAAGGGTTAATAATCATATAACCCTGGAGCTGCTGGTAGCCATTTTCCTGCTTTGTAGAGAGGATATCAAGTAAGCCAATAAAATTCCCATTTCATCTTAAACTAGTCTGAGTGAAGATTCTGTCTTCCATCTTATAAGGTCCCAGCAAAAGACCTAGTGCTCAAAAATGATGATAGTTACTGAGAAATTCAAAGGAGGCAGCCAGCATATGACTCACTTTTGGCACAGCCACTTGAAACATGATGTCCCAGACAGGCTGGGTAGCGGTGCTCATCATGGTCAACAGTAACACCTGCACCTCTGGGTGGCCAGGGGCCCCAGCCTGGGAGAAGTGGAGCAGAATTCTGAATCCATTCCGGTCATATACGATAACGGGAGGCAGGCTGCCTGGTAGAGGGAGACACAACCAGAAGGGTTAGTACTACTGCAAACTCCCCTGACAGCCTGGCTTGGGACAGATGTGCACATTCTCTCCAATGCTGATGCTTCTCTCAAAACATCTCTTGGACTTAACCCTTCTGCACCACCATAATCCAAGTTCTCGTACTAGTAGGAATCCTGTAACCCTCCAAACTGACTTCTCCCAACCATCCAACCATCCTAAGCACATTACCAACTTAAAAACAACATTTTTTTGAGGGAGATATAATTATGATTAAAATAATGTGCAAACACTATAGAAAATAAAGACTATTATAAAGAATGAAAAATTTCTTAAAAAATCATTGTTAATCCTATCCAGAATTAAGCAATGCTAACACTTAGGATTATTTCCTTCTGGTCCCTTTCATATAACTACACATGCACACCATACACACCCCTTACATTTAATTCTGTAAAACTGGAAAGATAGTAAATCTCCTCAAGGTAATAGGTTTAATGAAATTCCAATGGAAACCCTAAAGAGATTGTTTTAATTTAGCTAAGAGGTGATTCCAATGTTAATTGGGGGAAAAACAAGACTGACCAAGAAATAAAAAAAGAGGGGCAGGGCTATTTGTATCAGCAAATACTCAAGAGATAAAACTGCAATTCAAGTAAACTGGTGTAAAACAGCATGGAGAACAGACCCAAATACGAGAATTTAACATAAGGATACATATTTTAAAATTAGTGGTTGATAAATGGCCTTCAGATGAGTTAACCATCTGGAAAAACATTTTAAGGAAGATCTTTATCTCATGCCAAACATCACTTATCAAAATGTACATTATAAAAATAAAGCTGTCACAGTAAGACTGTCAAAATTTACAAGACTGAAAATACCAGTGAGAGGGCCGGCCCATGGCTCACTCAGAAGAGTGCGGTGCTGATAACACCAAGGCCATGGGTTCGGATCCCATATAGGGATGGCCAGTTACTCACTGGGTGAGCGTGGTGCTAACACCACCAAGTCAAGGGTTAAGATCCCCTTACCGGTCATTTTAAAAAAAAAAAAAAAAAAAAGGAAAAGAAAATACCAGTGAGAGGGGGGCTGTCTGGTTAGCTCAGTTAGTCAGAGCATGGTGTGATAACACCAAGGTCCAGGGTTCAGATCTCCATTACTGGCGAGTCACACACACAAAAAATCAAAAACAAACAAAAAAAAGAAACAAAATACCAGTGAGGTATGGCAGTAAGAGTATGGGGGAAAGGGCAAAATTTTTGGAAGGGAAATTGGTAATGCAGACCAAAATTTTAAATGTCTACATCCAGCATTACTTTTAAAACAGATAATAAGATAGTCTATACATACTGTGGTGTCAATTTATTAAGAATTATATATATATGGGTAAGACAACAAGATAAGACATTAACAGAATATCCATCTCTGGCTAGTAATGGTATAGATTAACTTTACTTTTCTGCTCTATCTTCTCTAAATCTCTACCTTAACATGTATTTTTGCTTTTAACTATTTTTTTCACTTTGTTTTGTAATAATTTCAGACTTATAAAAAGCTACAAAACCAACACAAAGAATTCCCATATACCCAGGTTTCCTAAATGTTATCATCATACATAACCATAGTACAAGTATCAAAATCAGGAAATTAACAATGAGCACGTATTATTTTTTAAATCAAAAATTAATAATGTGAATGTGTAAAGAGCTCTCACTGCTTACCAACTATGTTTACCTTCATCTGCCTGGCTTCCAGGGCCCTCTGCAATCTGACCTCACCACACCGAGCCACAGGAGGACTCTGCTCTAGAGAAAAGTGCCCAGGCCTTGGAGCTGTTTCCTGCCTCACATACTAGTGTACTGACCATGGGCCTTCAGTCTCGTTCCCTTTGCGACCACTTAGAAAGGTACTTTAATGAGGATCCCTAGAGAAGGAGGATACCTAGCCAAATTCTTCCTTTCCTTCAAATCCCACGTCCTTTATGGGCCATAATAATCAACCACATTGTATATTGACAAAATAAAAATTTAAAGGAAAAAAAAATAAACAAAAAACAAATCCCACGTCCTTTTAGTCACTTCGGACCACATGAAACATTCCCTTCTTGAATTCCAAATGAACAAACAACATGTCCCTAAGTAGACTTAAGCCCCTTCAATTAAATTCTGCCTGCCAATATCCTTGACAATGTCAATCCCAAAACAAAGAAGACTTTGAAGAAAAATATTAGTTAAAAGACCAAGCTGCCACCTCTTACCCTCTGCCCCCAGGCAAAATCTCCACCACACATCTTCCCTAAATTAAGGGCCACCCCTACTAATCTGGAGTGAAAAAAGCTGGGATTGTAACAGAGAAAGAAAAAATAAGGCATGAAACTGCACTTACTGGGCTTAACAGACTCCAAAGGGACAAACACTTGGGCCAGAGGGGTATTCTGTGGAGACGGGGAAGAAGCCAATGGGCCAGCCTCCCAGGACCAACCTGGAGAAGACTTAGTACCTGGTGGCACTTCCTTGGGGATACTTTTCTGTGGAATATAATTCCTGCAAAGAAGTAAAAAAAAAAAAAAAAAAGATTACCAAAAATTGTAGAGAATTCCAGAAAATTGTGATTAAACTTTCTAAAGAACAAGGTGAGGAGGAGGAAGGAAAAAATACATAAATATAGTCATGTGACGGGGATACATTTTGAGGAATGTGTCATTAGGTGACTCCATTATGCAAACATCATACAGTGTACTTACACAAACCTGGACAGTCTACTACACACCTATGCTATATGGTACAGCCTATTATTCCTAGACTACAAATCTGTACAGCATGTTACTATACTGAAAACTGTGGCAATTATAACTATGATATTTGTGTATCTAAATACAGAAAAGGTACAGTAGAAATATGATGATGTCGGGCCGGCCCAGCAGCTCACTCGGGAGAGTGTGGTGCTGATAACACCAAGGCCCTGGGTTCGGATCCCATATAGG